>NW_015112635.1:504163-630362 GCF_001443285.1 Poecilia latipinna
CATATCTCAGTTGAATCTAGAATAGGCTTGTAGGATGTCAGCATCAGTATTAAATTCCTTTAATATCCCAGAGGTTCTTTGACACAAAAAAAATAATTGTATGCAGACTGATGGCAAAAAGATGGAGTGAACCAATTTAAACACATTTACAGGGAAGTTGGTAATATTGTCAGAATACTGAAGAATGGCCATGTGCACATTGGAACAATGGTAAAAACACCCAGTTGTGTAATCATAATTGGTGTGAAAAGCACACCAGTGACCTTCTCTTTATGGTCCTCTAGTCGGCTGTTGAGCATTTTGCTTGATGCAGTTTACCAATAGAGCAGGGGTGGCCAAGTCCAGTCCTCGAGAGCCACCATCCTGCAAGTTTTAGAAGTATCCTTACTCCAACAGACCGGGATCAGCTCTACAGAGGCCTGATAATGAGCCAGTCATTTGATTCAGGTGTGTTGAAGCAGGGATGCATCTGAAACTTGCAGGATGGTGGCTCTCGAGGACTGGACTTGGCCACCCCTGCAATAGAGGATTGATCATAAAAAGTTTATTTATTTTAAATGGAAAACAACATCTGCTTCTCTTTCAAACCGTGGCTTAATTACTGTATGTAGACAGCAGTTATGTAGCTTTAGAAAAGGAGGCGGAGGGGAGAATTCTGCTGAATCCTCCTTTCAAAACCCCCTCAAAGCCTTTGTTTGACATAATTGTTTCTTCTCGAGCTCATCTCATATCTGCATCATCAAAGTCTGAACGCTACAACTTTCTGGCGTCCTCCAAGACTGAAATGTTGAATCTTACCGCTAATTCTTAACCTTCGCCAATTCTCTCTTTATCCGCCTCGTCATCTTCTAAGTCATGTTTGTCCTTCACTCTAGATCTTAAGGACATCAGCAACATTTAAAAAAAAAACAGAGAAGCTTCTTCAAGTCCAGTTGATATCCACCCAGCCTCTGTCTTTCTGAAAGTTATAAAGAAACAAAGTATCATTTTACTTTGATCCTCCTACAACTCCCATTCTCCGAAGCGATTCTTTATAAATCCATCTCAGGCGCCTCTCAGCCAAATAATCATAGCTTCATTTACTTTTGGTACACATGGACCAAAAGACAAGATTTTTATTTATTTTTTTAACTCAGCTGTCAAGCCAAATTCTGTAGGATTGTAAATCCCAATAAATATCTCAAAATAATTTGAAACTGTTTTTATCATTTGAGAAATATTTTCAATCAACAAACAGAGGAGCTCTTCTGCAACACCTAGATGTGTCTTCCATTACTGACGTCTAAAATCCACGTACTACAACGTTCAAATACTTGAAAAGAAATCTACTTGCAATCCAAAGGACCAGATATAAACTTTGACGTGATCACTCTTTCCAGGATGTTGCACCTTGACTGTGGAACTAGCTTTGTTTGTTTTTACTTCGTACCGAGAGATTTGACTCATTTAAAAAATAAGCTGATGATAATATTCAAACCCTGCTTTTCTTTTAGATCTTTTAAAATAATAATTTGTTTTTAATCAATATCTGAATAAAAGTCTGAGTACAAGCCTGTTCAAATTGGAACAACAGCAAACACACAAAAAAAAATACAGACAGGAATCATCAGATACTTCAGTTGCCTGTCAGGTCATGTGTACCGTGTTTATATTTGTGCTAATTTGTGTGGATGTGTGCTTTCGCTTTGTGTGCAGGATTTCCTCAACCGTTTGTGACATAACTGGAAAAGGAACGACTTGCTTCCCTGAAGACGACAGCCGAGCAGATAAAATGGAAATCTTCAAAACATTTCAAGAATTATTCATGTTCTCCTCTCATGTCTAACTTGCAAGCTTTTCCGTCTGGAATTCCCACAGATCCTCAAGAAGCTCAAAACTGCAGATCACACAAGCCGCAAAGTGTCTGGTGACAATATCGACAATATGGTGGGAATCTGGGAAAGCTAGAACAAAAGGCAATGGAAAAAATAAAAAACATAAACAAAAACGAAGAATGGATAACAGCTGAGACAATACGGCGCACTACATGAAATATACTTTTCTTGTACTATGTCTGTGATGAACAACAAATTTACCTGGCTTTATTATTATTGTAACATCACACCAGCAAGAGTCAAATTGGCCTCGGAAAGAAGCTCTCAAACTTCTTTAAAAGATCCATCAATTTGGTAAATGCCTAGTTTTTCCAAGTAGCTTAAATTGCTTCAAATCAAAACTTGGACTTTTTCAGCTTCTTGGGGTATGGTATAAGAACAAACAAATCACTTCCGTTTGTTGACATTTAGGATGCATTTAGTTGCACTACGTTTCATGTCTACTCAAAATTTGAAAGGACAGGTTTTCTTTTTAAAATATGTAAGTTCTATTCTTACTTTAATATAATGTCTAAGAAAATTGCCATTTCATTTTAATTTGGGAGGTAGTTTCAATCAACTTGTTGTAATTAAATGGAATTCTGACTCACCTTGACTGAAAGAGTCTTGGGAATCTTCTGTTTATTTTTCACCTATCAAACAGTCTTTTTGTTAAACAGAGGCATTATTCAGGACGTGTTAATGCAAATGGACAAAAAGCCCTTAATGTGCTGTTCAGTTAAGTGCTCTATGCTTTGTTTACTCTGCTGGAAGAAAATAAAAAATAAAGATTTTATTGCAGTGGAGTGCCTTCATTTAGCAGCTTCTGTGTCTGGTCTACGTTGCAGACCTTGGGGGGCGTCACCATCAACCTCTGTGCTCCATCAAGAAAAGCCATTAAGAGGAGCAGTAATATTAAAGCCGTTCACTAAACTGATGTGAAATGCAATTAGGCTGACAGAGTGTGTAGCCCGAGCAGTTTATGTAAGCTTGTTAATATTCAGAATCAGCACAAGCAGGATGTCCATCTGCATTCTTTCTCAGACAAAATGACAGACAAATAGATACGTCTGATTATAAACTGTCTGATTGCGGTTCCATAAACGGCAAATATTCAGCGTTGGGAACTGACAGGATTCACACTGTGCAAAATGCCCTTTCATTTTATACTTATAAATGAGCCCGATTCTCCAACCTATCCACGCATCTGTTTTGGATTTCTGCAAGTGTACCATGGCAACATTTTACCAAGAGACAGGGGTGAAAATTGGTCATTTTGACTGAGATGAAAGGAAGTCTGGCTGGGGAATACTCACCCCTCTGTACATGACTGATATCTGTTTAGCTAGTAAACACTTGCTAACAAGGATGTAGAAGGTTGTGGGAATTTCTTCGGCTCGAAAGGAATCGGGCTTGCTTTGAACCCATCTCAGGAGTGTTGGGTCTTTGATGGGAAGTGTGAAAGTGTTGCATAACACAGCAGTGAACAGGAGAAATTTTAATTGCATTTTTATATGTGTTATTATATCAATTTGAATTTTTTTTTTTTTTTTTTTTTTTTTGCTTAAACCTCCTCAAAATAGTTTACTGTGTGTTGGATTTTTAATATAGACAGCAAACTGTCAAGGAGTATGAACTTACACTTTGCTTACTTGCTTTCAACATACATAACATATTTTTGAAACCATTTTGGTGTTTTAAAACTGCCAAAATAAAAATCCTCAGGTACATTCGATGTAACTAGTTTGATTAATGTTAAACCATTTACAGTCGTGAGATTTTCCTCCATTTTCAACCCTCTGTGGGTTATTGTTAAAGTGGCTGGCCATTTATCTGCATTTCTACACCCACACACTCTTCAACAGCCCTTATAAAATCCAAACTAGCAAAAACAAGTGCTATAAACATGCATTTTACATGTAATTGTAGCAGTTAACCAATTGGACAGAGCATCAAGGCAGCGAATGTTCACACCGGACACAAACGACATTACCCAAAAAAAAAAAAAAAAAATGGTCAAAGAGTGTGGGAAAAGAAATGAAGAAAATAGGCAAGGAGTGAAAACTGCATTAAAGTATTTGAGTACAGTTCAATACAAAAATCTGGGCTTATTTTAGGGGATCTGATGGCTTAAACCCAGCTGTTCCACTGGAATTAAATAAAGAGCAGCAATCCCCTAGCCAGTTAGACATACTACCCTTTGATTATCTAACAAACCGGTCATTGGAGGACGTACGGACAAATGTATGCCACAAGTCGTAAAAGAAACAATGGCCCCAAATCTTAGACAGGTCATTTCCCTGATAATAACGCAACAAATGAAGTCAACATTCTCCACTGCATCAAAATTTTAAGGCTAACCTAATAGGATCACAACTAATGCCATCCATTTTCTGTGTTGATCAGTTAGGAGTTATTAGCTCAACTATATGACAGTTCTAAAGAATTAAACATGCAATTTTATTTAGACTATAGAAATAGTTGTTTTAAATCAAATGCACACATACATCAGTGACCAGCATTCTGCACCACGCTTTAATAGGAATTTTAATGGTTATTCACGAACATTTGGGGTGATCTTAGCCGACACATTGCCTTTCAGATCGTGTTCCAAACTTTTTTTTTTTTTTTTGTGGCAAAGGCATTAAATTACTGTGATGAATGTATGAATCCCTGTCCTGCACCCATACCCATCATTTCTCTTTTACCCTTCCACTTTGCTTTAAGATGTTCTGTCCTTGAACACAAGGTAGATCTACTTTAGGTGCCTCGTGTGAGAGATAATCCTGGATTTTAGCTCTGCAGTTAAAAACATTTTGAGAGAGTTTGGGTGCAGAATAGGACCCAAAATGAAAGATATGCAAGCGAGGGAGGGCGGATGATAGAGAAACAATAATTAGCTTTGCTTCACTGGTAAACAAATGGAAAAAAAAAAAAAGCTGTTCTGGCAAAATCCAAAGGCTGAAATTAGAATTCAGTACTGTCTTGAAAGCCAAATAAAATTCAAAGCAACAACATTTAGACCCAAAATGACAAACTGCAAAGAAGATATTGATAGAGGTTATAGAAACACACTATTCTTCCAAACAGCAGAACATTCAAGAAGAGACGACGAGGTCCAAGAGACAATAACACATTTCATTAGCAGAGACAACAAGGCCGAACGGTAAATAATTTATTTGATGTCTTTTACCCAATTGTATTTAATGCAATCAAAAAGCATTAAAAGTGGAAAACAAAACCCTGTCCTTCATATGATTTAAAGGTTTTCCCCAGTTCCTGTTTCCACAAACATATTCAGATATGTATGGTCTCTTTTAAAAGTATCCATACTTTTAAGAGATTTGAAATGCTCTTAAAAGTATTCATCTCTTTTAAAAGAGTATTTGCATTTTGTCAAGTTACAGCTTCATGTGTTATTGCATTTTATTGAAGGTTTTAATGGGTAACCCAACACAAAGCAGCTCATAGTTGTGAAGTGGAAGGAAAATACATATTTGTATTTTTTTTTTGTTTACAAATAAATATAACTGAAAAGTGTGGCATGAATTTGCACTTTTGCATTCACCTGCCTTTACTATAATCCCCCTAGATAAAGTCAAATGCAAACAATTGCCTTTAGTTAACGATAAATTAAGTCCATCTGTGTTTATTCTCACCTTCGTCTGAATCGAGACGTTCTGTGAAAGGCCCAGAGATTTGTTAGACAACTTTGATAAATAAACATCTTGCATCAGAAAAACCACTGAACACCGTTTGTGATTAGGGGACACAGTTGACATGTTAAAAATCTGTCCTCTTGTTCGATGCACACAAAGTTAAACTTTTTTGGCCTGCAAGTCAAGTTTTATGCATGACTGAAAACTAGCATTTAATTTCTTTATTTATTTATTTATTTAAGTTTATTTGATAGGGACAGACACACATCGACATAGACAAACTGAAGAGAATCGTAGTGCCATGTTTGCGCCACAGTGCTTATAGTTAATCCGCAGCACTTGTCCCTAGATGGGTGTTTTTCAACCTAAACACATCATCCCACTTTGAAACATGGAACATGGTGGGGACAGTGTCATTCTGCAGGAAGACATTTCCTCTGGAGAGAGCTAAAAACAGAAAAATTATTGAAGAAAACCTATTTTAAGCTGCAAAATACATAAGACTGAAGCTAAAGGCCACCTTCTGGCAGGAGAGCAAGTTAAAACACCCAACCAGATCTACAAAAGAGTGGTTTAGATCAAACCATTTCCATTTGTTTAAATAGCCAATCAGTCTGGATCTAAAAAATGTTGAAGATAAGTGATGAGGCAAACAGTGAAAGTTTTTTGTTCACCTTCACACCATCCCATTTATGATTGGTTCTGCACAGGATTGACTCTGTTGTATAGGTAAACTTTATGGCATTTTTTCTTCCACTTGACTATTATGTGCTACTTTGTGTGGATCTATTGTATTACATCCCAAAGCAGAACATTTAATTTTATGGTTGTACTAGCATAGAATATTAAAAAAAACCTAAAGGATTATGTGTTTGCAAGGCATTGTATCTTCTTAATATTTTGAAATGAATGTTTTATTTCTCAATAAAGGATTCAACTGTGTTGTCACACTGAAGAAGCCTTAAAATGTAACCTGATTACTTGCATAGCCACACTGACCACTGTGATAAAAACTGGGAAAAAAAAACAAAACAAAAAAAAAAAAACATTTTTGAGCCAGAAAGGCAGCGATAGTAAACGACCAGGTGGCAGACATGTTAGTTGCGTGACAAAATGCGTTGGTGCTGCTGCCACTGAAAGCCTCTCTTTATTATACAGAGATTTGTTTCCCACTTTCTTCTGTCTCACACACAGAGATAACTGCACATGCAGCACTGTGTCAAGATGTGACAAACGAGCTGTGTGCGCATGTGACTGTGTCTCTCCATGTCTTCTGGCAGATTTTATGTCATTCATATCACTGAGAATTAGGATTAAGTTACCTTATTCTCACACACACACACACACACACCAATCTTATGCACAGCACTACCACTACTTGAGTGTGAACAGGCAGACAGCACGGCTACCACACCAAGCTGGCACCTCTTCCTGGACTGCTGACTCCAACAACTGACTGAGCTAATGACAATGATGATTCAGGGTGACGCAGTAACTGGACAGCTTAGGTTCTTCCTAGATGATTTTAGATGGTTTTCCTTTTGAGCTGTCTGGAAAATAACCAAAATGTTATCATCCTGTAGGGACCCGTAGCAAACTAAAAAATTAGCTCATCCAATGTAATTTTGCAATATAGAACTTAGTGTCAATTGGTAAAGCTTCCAATTTTGGAATTTCACAAAAATATACATATATTTATGCATTCATGCTAGAGAGAAGAGCTAAATAGTGTGCAAAGGTTTTAAGGACATCTTTATAGAATCCTGTTCTCCACTGAGAGAAAATGATCCAAGGAGGCTGTGCTATAAAGCAGATTACGTTTAGTTACTGGATATTCAGTTATGTGTCTGGCTCACAACTTGAAGGGCAAAAAGCAAATGCCTTTGCTTAGAGAACAGTCTGTATCACAGCAAGAACTGTCTTATTTTGCCATCTATTTTGGGCACCCCTGTTTTATAGCCCAATTCTGCTCTGAACTTCTCCACAGCAGGGATGAAGATGGACACACTTTTCAGACATAATTAGTGAAAAATTCTGAAAACCACGCATGATGTTCTTTGCATTTCACGCCTATGTGCCATTTTGTGTTGGTCCTACATCTAAAATCCTACTAAAACACAAATTCATGGATCAAAATGTGACGAGTGTGGAAACATTCTAGGGGTATGACTACCTCGTAATACATTGTAAAAACTGGCACGCACATCTTAAAGATCCAGTTCCCCTCTAGGACTTAGGCAAAAACAAACAGTAAACAAACCCTGACTGGCTTGACACACCGAATTTCACCAAGTTCTTATCTAACTGCATTGCCAAAGAGTATCCAAATATATATATATATATATATATATATATATATATATATATATATATATATATATATATATAACTTAAATGCACACTGAATAAAAGGGATATTAATGCAGGTCATATGATGCAGATCACACCCACTTGCTGTGATCATTCACGTTAATGGCATTGTGTAACATGCGAAAAAAAATTAATAAATAAATCCTAGATGAATTCCTGCCAGCATAACAAAGGAAAGCAGGTGGAACACTCAGCCAGAATCTCCAGACAAATACCTTCATGGTGCGCTCGGCAATCTGCAGGACTCCATGAATCCCACCCTCATCTTGAATGCATGAGGCATCAAAATGTATGTGCAGACACTGGAGCAAGTGGACTCCACAAAGGGAAATCGATATCCAACCCCCAGCCCCCAATATGTAAATGAGATGTGACTGAAGCCAGCATGCTCTAAGTGAGAAATCCATCTTGTGTGAGCTAACCAAATATCCATTCAGAGGGAGCAATTTGACCTCAGACGGGGTAAATTACAGGCTTTTTTTTTTTTTTACATTAGATTCACAATGGTCAAAAGTCATATTTTATTTCAGAATGAAATAGACTATGTTGACAATAGTAGGCTATATATTACTGATGTTTAACATGGAATGGGAAATATCAATAGCAGAAATGCAGATTATTGGGATGTGTGATCAATCAGGGGGCACGCCAATATGACTCAGCACTGGTGTTTGCAGCCATCTCCCTTTCTCTCTTCTCTGTCATTAGAAAAAATAAATAAATAGCAAGCAACTATATTTAAGCACTTGTTTTTAACATCCATATTCATTTTATACTGTATGTTTGTGTAGCTATATAGTCTCTGGAACCTGATGGTCATTCAGTGGCACCGCAGCCAGCCAAGTTCCTGCAGGCACCGCAGTAGGTGAAGCCTTTCCAAAGCCCAATGCAGACATTTTTTTTTTTTTTTAATCATTTAATTTTCTCACATAGAAACAGTACGTATAATTGGACCAATAAGACACAGGACAATTAGGTCAATCAGCAGGTCTCTCCCTCCACAGAATCTGGGTTTCTAGATCTGTTGCTCAGCAGTGATTTCACATCAGATTAAAGCCGCAGAATCGTCCCTTTAAAAGCTGAATGGCACCACAGAACTACACACATACACTCACAAGAACCGAGATCCAGTTCTGTTATGCACGAACAATGCCTAATTTCCCCCCCCCACCTCATCAAAGAGGTTGAGCTCCTTAAAACATTCACTTATTGTCTGATGATAAGATTGCCTCAATGTCAATGTCTTAGGCTTTTTAATTGAGCTACAGATTGTGTTTTCTGCTGCATTACAACGCCGGTAGTGAGTAAAAGAAGTATAAAATCTTTACCTGTTCGGCTCGGCGTCTTCCAGTAAAACACCGGTCTGTCTGACACAGAAGCAACGCAGCCTTTCAGTTACCGTAATACCGGAACTAGGCGTGCCGGTTCCTGTTTATACAGGTTACTACGGTGCTCTGGAGGAGCCATTCTTGCTAGAAACTACCATAGTGGTTGAATCAAAATATGTCTGCATTGTCATTCATTTTCGGTAGTATGAGGGGAAAACAGAGTAAATAGTAAAAAAATTAATGTAAATTAATGCTAGAAAGACAGCTATCACCGCCTGCCGACTCAGCTCCATGCACCAATAAAATGTGATAATGCTGACAGTCACCGTAAACATTTTTATGACCATAAAAAGTGTCACTTCTTTTCGGCAGGTGCGTCATAGCGTCGTTGATAGTGGGGGGAAAAAAAGACAACTGAAGTGTAGCTGTTTGTCTTATGAAATTTAATGATGATGATGGTTGAAACTTTTTTTTTATCATGTTGAAATAATACTGACAAAATATAGCAAATCAAACGGCACATGACAATAAATAAATAAATTTATTTTTTTAATTTTGAAAAATATTCCTTAATTGAGCCCTATATAAGATCAAAACAGTAAAGTAATGCATTTAGTGCACCGTTAAAAAATAATGAAAGGAGACATTTTATTGACAGTTCTTTCTTTATTGCTTTTTAATATTATTATTTTGACAAAGTAATCCAAAACTATTCTGCTGCACTGTTTTTACTATAAATATGGTGACTTAGAGGCGCATCAAAAAATATCTTGACTTTCTGATGTGATGCAAGTCCATGGCAAATGGTAAGCTATTTTTTTCAAACTTTGATAGAAGGACGCCCTCTAGTGTGTAACTATAAAAATACATAAAAATAGTAAAAGCAGACTGAGCCTATTTTAAAACCTATTATTAAATGTTAAATCCTTTTTAGTTAAGTCAAATAAGCTAAATATATCCAGTAAGATTAAAGTGTAACCTTACTTAACCTTTAATGTTATTAGATTCATTTTGTTTTGCCTCTTATTTGAGAAGCAATAGGCCCCTCTTGTGGCCAGCAGTGATTCTTTGCCTTTTATTTGAGACTAATTAGGTGATTTGTTTTACAGATGCAGCTAGAGACGAGATGAACTTAAGATGTAAAACCTTGGTCTTTTTAACCTTTCATCACAAGACCTGCTCTGTCCGTCATAACTCCTAACACAAGTTAGCACTAGAGCTAAATGAAACTACGAATCCTTCACAGGGAGATTTGAAGGATCAATTAAACTGTAAAATGTGCAGACTTGATAAGTGTATTTAAAGCACATTCTCAGATCACTATAAACTTCAAATGGGACATCATTAATGAAAATAAATAGTTGCCCTTGACATTTGACCAGATTCACATGCACACACCAGGAATCAGCCATGTCTGCATTACTAAAAAAAATACTTAGATGAAACTGAGTTTATGACATCAAAGGTCATGTACCAAGTCCTTGGTATGAAGTTAGACACATAAATTAATTTAAGTTAGAGGGGTGACCTCAGCCATCTGCACATCTGGCCTCTCATTGGTTGTCAAGGAAATTATAAGTGGGCATTATGCATTCAAGACTGAAGCACAAGCTGCTTCTCTCCAACTGTGGCCCAAAGAGCAGTGACTTTGATACATGTTAGTTATATCTTAACACTACATGAACTCACAGTATTTGATGCAACTATTAGCTTTTATGCAATAAATTAAAACATATTTTAAATGGTGGTAGCATATACTTCATACAAAAACATGAAAAATAAGATCAGACCTTTGAAAACAGTTGATGTTTCCTGTAATGTGTAATTACAGTGGAGATCTAATAAAAACAAACAGCTTGAAATGTACAGAAGGGAGTGCCATATTCTACTATATTCTATAATTGTGCATTCTTTTCCCCAATTTAATTTTATTATAAAATATATTTTGGCCTTACATCTTAGCTGATGCCATAAATGTTTTCCACAAACTATCTTTTTTAGGTATAGCACAATGAATAAGGGATATTTGAATCTAATCATTGCAGAATGTTTGCAGATTTTTTTAATGTACATACTGCACTTGTTCAGTCACATATTTTCAGATTACTGAAATGCCGATGGGTTGGTGGAAGAATGGTCAGACATGGTCAACAGTCATATGGACGAATTAGCTGATGGATTAAATAATGAACAGATGAATGATCAATATGCATCTTCTTCATAAAAATCAACATAAAAGTAAGCTGATTGAAGCAACTTATTTTTAGAAAAGCAGATGTTTCACAAATAGACAGTTGCCAGGAAATAAGTATGCATATTTTTTCCATACTCCGTCTTCTTTTTCCCATATTAAAACCTGCAAACTGCTCAAGTCAAATTCCATACTGTTCCAGGTCGTCAATAACAATAATGAGATTGTTTTATTATTCAAACAAAATGCATCTGTTGTGCTTAAAATGTATGAGCAACCTCTGAGAACCAGAAAAGAAACAAGCACATGAATCATGTAATAAAACATTAAACCCACAATGTTTACTAATATCAATATTTACTGTTTTCATTTAAAAAAAAAACTTTTGCAAGAATTACAGCACATATGAAAATAATAAAAAAAACATGTAAAAACAATCAAACAATCAGATTATATAAATAAATGGATCTACTTGGGTCTTTAAATCTGTACATTTTTAAGAGACATCTTTGAGAATAAATAGCGTGTGACAACTGTAAACTGCTGCTCTACATCACAACACAGACAGCTCCCACATTTACATTAAAACCCAAAACTGCAGCAAGAGCCGCAGATGTCATTTAAAACTGCTGTGGCACATCTCACAATACAAAACGACAATCGCATCAAAGTACTCAGATCAATACACTGAATGAAAAATTAGCATTGACTGTGTCCGGTATCCCTGCAAAGGTTTCCTGTGGACTTGTTTTGGCTTGTGGTCCCTGATGTAAGGAGAGCTGGGGAAAAAAAAGGAAATACTTAAAAAGTGAACTGGTTAAAAACCGTGTGTGTGTTGTTTCTCCATAATTAATTCTATGTTTCAGCTGTTCTATGAAATTACTTTTTTTTATAGACTTGAATGACATTATCTAGCACCAATTACAACATAGCTGTAAAGTAAAATACCGTACAGCAGAAATATCTGTAAACAATCAAACTGTAAGTTTTATATTTAACTACAAATGTATAATAATTAAAAATGTCACCTTACTTACCTATGAAGATGTCATCGCCGTAAACTCAGCTACCGCTGGATGCGCAGCTCTTGATCTGTCCACAAGGGGGCAGTGTAGTGCAGGCTGACTGAGTTGGGGACAGTTGGGAGTTGGAAGGCTTTGAAGAGAAGGAAAGGCTGCTTGATTCTGTCCACCCAGATGGGATTTTCACTTCATCAGATAGCAGAGTCGCTTCCTCACGCTCATCCAGAGGAAAGACTCGGGACTCCCAAGGTGCCTGAGGCTGCAGGAAACACAGAGCAAATAATGTGGTTTTTTTTTTTTGTCTGTTTGCCGACAACCACAAATCGTTTCCGTACGATTTATCAAATGCAGTAAATCGAGTGTGAGACACTGTCGTTTCTTTCAGCTATAAAAACAAATCCGCTAAATGCTTTCTCCAGACCAGTCCTTTCACTTAATGCACTCTTTGACGTCTGCTTGGTTTCGGTGAAGCTCGGGGGTTTCAGCGTTAATCGTGGTTTGTTTGGGTGCTGAAGTGCATGAGGCAGAGCTGTGGTGATGAGAAAGTTGATTAGAAAAGCCTGGATAAGTAGCAGCTTGTTTCCTCTCCAATCACAGCAAAGGAGAAGAGAGTCCTACAATCAAAGCAGGATCAGGGGAAACAAGCGGAGACAAGTATCTGCGGAGACTCTCAAGAAGCCATCGAGGCTTCACAGCTTGCCTAAGCCTGTCTGGAAAAGGCTGAGGATATTAGACTCATTACTGCTGATTTATATTCCTGTCCTGAGCCAAAGGGTAAATAACATCTTATCATTGATATGGATATTATAGAAAACACATTTCAAGTAATGTTGAGCATTAAAAAGAAAATGAGGAGTTTAAAAACAAACTGACTGCAGCCTTATTCAAAATAACAGCAATTTGTTCGTCCGACAGCGGCACAGGTTTGCTCTGCTCACTGATGAATCCTGGAATGAATAAAGGGCATAACAAGCAATTTAACTGTAAGGACAAAAACAAATACACATTAGTGGCAGAAAGGAAACAAGAATTTGTCTCAACCACTGACAAAACCCCCCCAAAAAAACCTGAATATACAATTTGAGATTTGTCCTTTCTCTGTGGAATACTGTTATATTCTCCATTTTCGTTGAAGAATCATCGTCGTTTCAGGACCAGAAGCTTAAGATCGTACCAGCCACTCCTCCACCCGCGGCTGCTCATCAGAATCCAGCTGAGCACAACCCCACTCCACTGAGCTCTCGTCTCCTGATGTGCACATCCCGCCCCCGCTGCTCGATAGCCTGCTGCCAGATCTGAAGAGGAGAGAGAGAGAAGAAAAACGTAAGCCATCCACAAGAAGAACATTTCTCTACGCTCGGCTTTCACGCGGATTGTTTCTACATAAAGATTTGCAAGCGAGTCCGTTTGTGTGCAGCCACCTTGTCGAACGTCTCCAGCACTTCCTCTTTTCCCAGGAAGTCCAGCGGCGTTTCTCCTTCTGCTCCAGAGCCTGGTGCCTCCGAGCAAAGACTTCGTCACAGAGATCCTCAATCTGCACACGACACAGAACACACTGAACGGTGAAATCAAGAATAACATTAGCATGTTTACGCCAGGAAGACTGAACTTTACCTTCTGGTTCTCCTCTCCCATTTTAGGAGTCAAACCCTGGATGTCGACCACTCGCCACCTAAATAAAAAGTAGAGACAGTTCATTACTGTTATAATTTATAAGATCGTCTTATTTCTACATTTTCTGAACGGTGGAAAAAGAAACTTACGTGTGTCTCTTCAGCCAATTCAAGTCAATACGATCAGTAAAATGAGCACTACGTTTAAACTGAACTTGTTTTAAACTCCTTGGACAGCACTTGGGTTGTTTACCTCGGCGTCAGGATATCTTTGTACTGCAGTTTTTCCACTTTAGAAAGAGGAGGAATGACGGGAATGACAATGTCATCGATGTTGTACACTCGGCCTCTGTGGTGTTTGCGAAGGAAGCCCTAAAATGAAGCAGAATATGTTATTGCATAAGCAGAGTTAACATTTACTAATGTTTACATATTACAGTGGGTTAGCATTTCTATTTGTTCGATCTTTTGTGTGTGAAGATAACAACGTCCCGCACGACATTTGCAGTTATTTCATCTGACATAAACCTGCATGTTTTCGAAAACAGGCCAATTATTCATTGGAAAGTCCCATTCAATGAACTGTATCCACCACGTCCTGCAGATATGAATCAGCAGCAGCAGAATTAGAAGCATAAGTATGCCGCAACCACAAATAACATGGCATTTAGGCAGCAATATGGAAAAAAATCTCTATAATTGACTTGCTGCATAATAAAAACCAGGACCTTCAGGGGTAAAAAAAAAAAAATGAGTGTTTGGACTCTTCCTGAAATGAGGAAGAGGGGCATTAAATAAAGAACAGTTGCTTTGATACTGATAATGAAGTTATTGACTTTGTGCTTCTTCTTGTCTTTCACTTCAGTTGTAATTTTCTTTGATAGGTTTAACAAAAAAAAGAAAGAAAAGATTTGTTGCATTCAAGAAGAAACTTAAGTATGAATTTTGCTTTCCTAACACTTGTTGGTAGCCAATAGTTAAGACTTTCGTCACTTACTTACTTACTTACAGATTGACACACAATTGAATGATACTGAGTATGTTACCCGTGAGCCCCGGCTGAGCGTGAACTGCCCATAGTTCTCCTCCAGCATGTCATTTGAACTGTCTCCAAGATCACACAGCTGGTACAAGACATCCTGATCATCTAGAAACAAACATATAACACACACTCTGAAAGTGAGACTATATCAAGGACATAGCTGCAGATAGCAGTGTAGCTCACAACTTAAAAAATGTGGTAAAAAAATATAACCAAGTACTGTAGATGCTAAATGATCAACAATGTATAGCCATGAGCTAATTTCATGTCACAAATTTGAACACATCTTTCAAACAAAAAAAAAATCCTCCTTTTCTAACTTAAAAGTGACAGAAAGCTGTTAGATATTTCACTAAATTGTATTTGTTACAGGCAAGACCACACGTTTAAAACCTGAGAAATCAGTATATTATTTTAAATAGTTTTTGTTTCAGTGGGAGTAATTCTTGTTTCACTTTTAAAACTGCAAAGCCTTAAATTATGTTATACATTGTGGTTTAAATACAGCAAGACCAAACTTTATCTTACTGTGGGAACTTTTTCAGTTCATCCAGTTACAGAGTAAGCAATGGAAGACATACTGAAACCCACCTTTAGTCAGCCTGCAGCGCCGTCCTCTCTTCCTTTTCCTCTTATTGGATCGTCTGCGCTGACTCCAAGCAGATCCTGGCGACCTGATTGGTGACACAGTCAAAACTCCCCTTTTCTGACGGCGCACATGCTGCTTGCATTTCCTACCTAGAAGTGCGCACACATGGCATAAATTAGAGTCTGTAATGTGTACTGTGGTTTTCATGCTGCTCTTCTAATACATTTTTTAGACCGGCAACAAATCAGTTTTTAGATTCATTTTTTTCTGATCACAACACTAGATTTTCATGTTACCTACATTTACCCCCACTATAGCGATTGTGTAAGGATTTACTTTTTTTTTTTTTTTTTTTTCAACTGACAGAGAAAATTTCAGAAGCCCTCAGCTGGAACAAAAGAGCCATAAATACTTTTAAGTTGTTATCTCTGAGATAATTAGAAAATTATCTCTGGAAAATAGAAGTTGTTGTCTTGTGATAACAAGATAATTGTTTGAGCTCATAAAGTGATAATGGCTTAAGAATGTGAATGTCTTCTTAACAGTTTAATAATCTTTGTTTGGGCTCCTTAAGATATTTCTTTGGCTTTGCGGTTTTAGATGCCAAGATGGTGTATTAATGGATGGCATGCAAACTACATGATCCATTCTAAATTCCCTTGCATCAATCTCCTACTCTTAGAGTGAAACTTTTCTTTAAAAAATAAACTAATTTCACTGTGATTTTTCATTAACGTGGTTCTAGTCCAACTCTACATGCAAATTGCAGTGAAGTTAGTCCCTATCTTTGATCATTTCACTCTACTCTATGCATCCATATGTATTTTTGTCAGGATTTTCTAAAGCATTAGTCCATAATGAGCTGCAGGAATTGATCGGAAGTTTCAAATGATCCTATTCAATTTCAGCTTCAATGATAACGGTATATTTATGTCGGGCTGTAATTTTGGGTAATTTACCATTGACAGACTGCCTTCCGCTGCTATTGACTAAAGAGAATAGGATCATTAAAACAGACATGAAATCATCCATGAGCATGTGACGTTTTAAGCTACTGTATATTCAATCAGGTTCCTTTGTGCCTACTAGTTGCACTCTTTCACCTCCGTTTTGTCCTGTCTTTACTGCCCCACGATACACTAAAACCAACCGTGGCGATATTAAAATCCCGTGGTGATCTTAGGAAGTAAAAGCAGAAATAAAATCCTAATTTATAGAAACTACAGAAGCACATAGACATATTCGAACATATGATATGATATGTGATATGTCACACAATTTCATGCAGGTCCAGTGGGACATCTGACATGAATAAAAACAAGGGTGGAGCTGAGACAGATCCAAGTTTAAATATCAAGTTATTACAGTTAGGTCATATTCATTATTTAGGCAGGCATGGCAGTACTGTGGCATATGCACAGGAATTTAAGTACCTCAACTTTACAATAAACATAAGTTTATAAAGTTATTTTTAGCGCAGTAAGAAGAGCCACACGGCTCACTGTTGTTCTCCTGTACTTCTGTAATTTCCCCTGGCATGCTCTGCCTCAACTTTTTATTTGATTCTTGACTGACACTGATCCATTCTTGTCTTGTTACTGCTGGATGTCGGTTTCTGCTCCTCCCACTTGACTTTTGAGAATTTGACCATAATCTCCTAAAGGAGTTCAAAT
This sequence comes from Poecilia latipinna, assembly GCF_001443285.1. Classification (NCBI taxonomy): domain Eukaryota; kingdom Metazoa; phylum Chordata; class Actinopteri; order Cyprinodontiformes; family Poeciliidae; genus Poecilia; species Poecilia latipinna. The sequence continues at coordinate 521,504 of NW_015112635.1, forward strand.
CTGGGAAATTTTCTCTTCCAACATTCTATTGTTATGTTCTCTGAGCAACTCTGTTGCCCAGTTCATCTGAGCCAGTGTTTGTGGCAGAATCTATAGTAACCCACAATCCCAGAATTGGACTGTATTGGAATCCAGTCAGAACTTCAAGTATTTCTAATAAAAGAAAAAAAGTGGCTTATTTGCTGTTCGTCTTGTCATAAAGTCATCAGTGTAAAAAAAAAAAAAAAAAAAAATTAATCTCACTGTGGGTAAAGATGCACTAACACCCACTAAAGGATTGACTCAGAGTTATGCAGTAAAGCTAGTTCAAGCTAGTTTTCATTTATTGGTTCAAGCATGGACTATTGTGGTTCTTTACACTTTTTCAGGAAGTGTAACAAGTTTAAAGTCTAAAGTCTGTAGATTTAGAAAGGTGGAGGACATAATAACCAGTCTTCCATTGTCGGCTTCTTTTTTTTTTGTACTCTCTCTACTTCTATTCTCTTAACTGCAGTGTTGTAGAACAAGGATCAAATCCGACAGCAGTAAGTCAATACTGCTGTAATCAAGTATGTATGATTTGGCTGAATTTACAATATTTCTCAATACAAGATAGATTTGTTTTGTATACTCCCAAATTATTATTAATTACTATTATTACTATTACTATTATTATTATTATTATTATTATTATCATCAATTCGTAAATTGCTGTCAACAAATTGACAGCAATTTGTTGACTTGTGAGGTTATTTTTATTTAAAGCAATAACGGCTGCAAATTGGTCTTTCGAAGCAAACATTGTGAAAGCAAGAAAACAGTGATAACAAGCACATCTGCTCATCTTTACAGCAGCCAGTCAGCCCATTATTTATTTTGTAAGAGTTGTTACAGGTGCAAATAAGTGTGGCAACGCCGGTAATTCTTTAGATACTTGACGTCTGTACAGTAGATTTTAGGTAATAGTTTGTCCTGATCACGTTGTCATTTTAAAGAAAATTGGGTGTTTTTCTTTTTTGTTTGTTTTGTTCTCTCAGTGTCATAGTAAAACAGAATAAAATATTTTTGAGTCAACAGATAAAACGGGGAACAAACTGTGATGTGAACACAGTTCCTTCAGAAGGACCTTACTCTTGTGCCTTGGTGTGGAGCTGACTCGCCCATAGTTTGGTGGGTTGGACAGTCTAGAATTGATAATTAAAGGTCTCTGAACCCATTCTTCTCTGGCTTTGAATTGCTGAAAATGATGGCTTGTAGTAACGCCTGAGAGGAGAGAATACAATCTTTAAGAACTTGGTAAAAAATAATAATAATACAGTCACAGGATATTTGATCACTTACAATTCTCAATAGACCAAGAAAAAAAAATTAGCTATTTTTTGAATAGGCTACAACTTTAAAAAGACGAGGCACACCATGATCAAAATGTGCTACATTGTATGAGATATCAAACAAGTCTAAATCATACTGTTGCAACGTTTGTATTACTTTTCAGTGTTGGAAGACATGCAGGTTTAGGTAAACAACACCTAAGCATTACCTTCAGATGGATCTGACACTGTGACAATGTGATCTCAGCTACTGTACAGTGAAACATTCCACCACTATGGTTCAATAATTACATTGCTTAACCTAATTTCTGTCATGTAAGAATGCAGAACGCTTGGATTGGCTCCAGATTTTCAAATAATCGAGTTATTCAATCAATATATGATACCAGATCTATAGAAACTCTTTACGTACTACACATAGAACACTGAACTTTGCTACCAAGACGGTCGAGCAAACTGATGTAAAATGGGGCGCATCAAAAGTGGTACATACTTCACAGAAATTACGATTTTACATCTTAAAGGTAACCTTATAGAACAGGTGAATGGTAAAATGAATACAATTCTGAATTATTTCCATATGGGGGGGGGGATCTTAATTGGAAGTCTTACCAGAGGAAAGAGGCACCAAAGGGTGAAGTCTCGACCTGCAGCTGCAGCCAGGTTTTGAGCACAAACAAACAGAATCACAAGAGTTACACGTGGGGAAGTGAGTAGATACGGGCTTTCTTGATTTCTGGAACAAAAATAAAACAAAAGGAGGGAAAAACAGATTTTACCTCATTCTGTTAGCAAGTAGATAGAGTACAGTTTTTCCACATAAGTAATTAGCTGTCACATTTACTAACATGAAGACAGATACTAGGAGGATGCATATGCGTACGGTACATCTGCAGCAGGACAGACCAAGAAAAAGAGGAGCCTGCATTGGGCATACCGGTGAACTGGTGGTGTAGCAAGAGGTGACAGAGAACAATCTGCGTTTGTGGCAAGAGACCATGGGCCGGGTCCGGGCGCACACACACGATGCATCGACTCTGAAGAGCCTTCTGCCTTTCAGCCTCCTTCCCTTAGCACTCCCAGTTAGAAAAACATCATCTCCTCCAGGAGTACTGCAGGAATGAGATCAGATGAGATCATGAAGATGCCACAGTTGTGACTCATGCACTAAAACAGGCCATTTTTTCAAGCTGCTGTCAGAATAGAAGTGCATCACTGGTAATAACGAGTAAATATATATATATATATATATATATATATATATCCTCTTGTTACTTTACAATTAATAAACATCAACACAAGGCTTTTATTTTCACTCACAATGAGGTATAAAAAAGGCAACATGCAGTCAGTCTAGACAAAGCTGTTTGGCTGCTTCGATTATAAAAAGTCATAAGCTGGTTAATAAATATTAGAACATCAGAAAATAAACATTTTGCCTATTTCCCTAAAAGAATTTAAAGCAAGTCTTTAAATAAGTACTGGAAGATTACTGTACACCTAAAACTTACTGATTGAAATCTTTGATCTGCAACATGTGATTATCCCTAACAAATCAAAAGTATTGCCACTGTTGCATATTTATTATGGCTCATGATTATAAAATAAAAAATAATAACAATTCTGAGCATTCAAATAACACATACTTTTCATCTTTACGGAGAATGAGAGGTAAAAGAGGCAGAAGACATTATTCATGTCGGGCTGGAGAAAAAGAAAAATGTTTCACTGCTTTTCTTACCCAAAGTTATGGCCCATTAAATAACAGAAAAGCAGCACAGAACTGACATTTAAAATATTTCCCTCAGCCAAGTCAGAAAAACTACTGAGCTGGGAATTATAGCACCACCGCAAGCATGCAGGCGTCAGCAAATGACAATAGATTTAAGACTCAGTGATTAAAACTGTTTGATCTGCAACATTAGATTAAGACTTGAAATCCTGACTGTGCAGCCACATGGTGCCTTACCTTCTGTTTCCACTGCTGCTTGCCACAGCTTTATGTCAGGCATGTTGGATCTGTGTATGTGCTGGAGTTGCCTCTGTGATTATTAATGCTGATTGAGCAGCTGTGCAGTGTTGGCTTTTGAGTAGCTGTTTGTGAATACAAAGTAAAAAGAAAGAACGCAATTCTCCACTTCTAAGGTTTTAATAATAATGACAACTCATATTTGATTCTACTTTTTTTCATTATTATTTTGGCAACCCAGTCAACAGGCAGTTAATTTGTGGATTTTGATCTTTGGCAATGATTAACTAATCATGAACAGGTCAATATTTTTAGAAAAGCAAAAGCTTTCACGGTTTAACAATCTGAAACAATAGGGCGTATAGTAACGCATTAAGCAGAGCGGTCATATTTTGTAGCTCTTGGTCACCATTAGGTTAGTTTTCTAATGCCATTTCCAAACAGCCTGGCCTACATTCCTACACAGCGAGAAAGATCATTCACAAGTGGAAAACCGCACAGCTGGTTTTTGTTCAAGGAAGGGACGGGCCTGGAAGTTCACACAAAAGTCAGAGAAATCCTAAAATGTAAAAAAAAAAATAAAAAGAATTGTCCAGAATAAGTTTATCAACCATCTGCTTCTGAATTTCAGTTTTCCTCTAAGTAGATGTGAATGTTAAGTTGCGATACATCATGTGTTTCACCACTCATGGTGATATTTACCTAGTGTCCTTTTAAATTTATGTCCTGGTGAGTAAAGTCAGCTAAAGTGTTTTAATAGAAATGCTCTAATTAGGTTGGGTTCTAATACCCATAACTATATTGAATAATTGCACATACAGAGATTTTTTGTTTTCATCTAGAATGCCTTTACTGAAACAGTTAGTGTTGCTGTGATCTTTAATGTAAACCTAATTGTATTTATATTTATAAGACTAAATAATAAGCCCGAGTCATCTTTTTATGGCTGTATTTTAATTGTTGTCAGCACAAGAGCTGAGACAATGAAGGGGACATCTGGGGCACAACAGACCTCAAGCTTGAAAAAAAAAAAAATTCTGCTGTCAACACTGTGCCGTAAAAGGGCAGCAAAGCAATCAAACATGCCATCACATCCCATAACATAATTTAAATTAATGAACCTTTCTGCTGCAAAACAAAAATTATTCATGAGCTGAAGTGACGTTACATTATGTGCGCAAAAACTAGAGACAAAAGAATTTGCAATTAGTGCTTTTAGTGTAATTAGCATCTGAAGCTAACTGTGGCATTTCTTTTATTTTCTAGACGGTAAACAGATTTGCAAGTACAGGACTATATTTCGTCTCGCTGTTTTCCAACTTTTAAAGTCCTTTATTCTCCATGTCAGACAGATAGAAAGTTCTAACATGAAAGGCAAAAAAAGCAACATTCTGTATTCTTTCCAGTTTCTACTGTAGCTGTTTGTTGTTTTCATGTTGCGCTCTGAACTTTTCTCCTGAGACGTTATACCGCTGTAACAGTGTGACATAACTTCCACGGCTCTAATTGTTGCCAGCAAAACACATAACTTCTGTCTTGTATGTTTTTTTCTTCCTATTTGTCACCAAACTATATCCAAAGACTTGCAAATGACTTGAAGGTCATCTTTGACCTTCAAGTCATCTATTGATAAATTTTAAACATTCATTTTCAAAATGTGTGCAACATTTTTTGGCTGTAAGGCCTCCTCTGTAAAAATCAAAGCTCCAACAGACTCAAGAATAATCTGGGTGGTCTGGGGTTTAAAAACAAAACCAAAAAAAGAAAAGAAAAAAAAGTTAAATCTGAATAATGTCTCTCAAATGAAGCCTTTGTTGGTTGATTAACATGTCATGTTGAAATGCGACAGAGCAACCACTGTAACCTAAGATATCATCTCAAATATAACCAAAAAATATGCCGCAGAGCTGTGGTAACAAACTCCACCCAAACTCTAACCTCCACCCATAGCATGAGGCTGAAGCAGGATGAATATGCAGCTGTCAAAACAGACAATGGTCAGGCAGATTTTCTCAAAGTGTTTACAAGGTGATCTGAAGAATAGGGTATCCATTAACTGCAACTGAGGAGCAGCCCAAATAAGAACAGGAATTCTACACACCTTGAGAAGGTTCCCCTTTCCTTTGAAGACTGTTTAGAGAGAGGTGAAAAACTCAGGGGAAGCATCAGACTGTTTACAATCTGGCTGAGCTGGGCACTCTGCAGAGAAGGAAACACAGAAATCAAGTTAACCCAGAAACAAAATGAAAGCGGAGCTTTATCCAACTGCTTGCAAACCTGTATCGTACTTCATATCAATAGAAACCGCTGACATTAAAGCCTGTGCTGCCATAAGACTATCAAAGCTGCAGAAGGTAGCTTTTATAAGTGTGTTGTTGTTTTGTTTTGTTTTTTTACATTTTTCTTTAAAACGTTCACTATGTCATGACAATATAACATGAGACTGATAATCTGTGAAAAAAAATGAGCTCAACTAGTCTGAGCATTCACAGCAGGTAACTCTGCAGGGAAGGAGATGCAGCATAGCAGAGAGCAAGGGGGAGGTTGAGAGCAGCATGTACATTAGGGTGATTGACAGTGGTAAGACCCGCCTCCTGGCTCTGATTGGTTATTTCTGACCAAGTGGTGCATTTCTGCAAATATGCAAGCTTCATTTATTCACATTTTATCTTTCTCTGTCATGACATAGTGAAATATTTAACAAATATGTTAAAATACATATATTATTTATAAAAGTTACCTCCTGCAGGTTTAATTCAAAAGGAAATACAAAACAGAAAATACTAAGAAATCACCCAAAAATGATGCTCCTCTGGGATGTGTCCATAAGTATGGATCTATTTCACTTTAGTGAACATTCAACATCAAGATTACACTCAACTTCAAAGTCCATTAAGACTGGGAATGCATACCGTGTTATATTAATATGCAATTCTACATCTGCCTCAGCCGCTACAACAATTAACACGCTCTTCCTCCCTCCTGGGATAATTAGAACCACCTGACATCATCAAGCAGAAGCAATTTATTCCCTCCACCTGCAGCTACTAATTTACCATAACAGCACATGGGTCGAACAGCGAGTACTGTGTAAGTGATGAGTCAAATCCTCACAGGCTGACACCGGAACACAACGTTCCAGTCAAGAAAGAGCTCAGCCACCGTACCTGTCTCTCGATGTTGTACAGGAGGCGCGTGGGACTGCAGGGCTCCGCGTCGGCGTCTGAGGCCGTGCAGGAGAGGCCGGCCATTTCTCTCATCAAGGTCTGCTGAATCTGCCTGTCGGTCAGCGGCTGGGATTGCGCAAGAACCACCCGGCCCTAAAGCGCTCACAAAAGAGCACAGATGCAAAAAGACAGATCTTGTATGGTATCCTATGTTTTACTTACTGATTTAAATAAAAAATGTTCTACAAATCCACAGCACGTGGACGCAACAATCAGAATTGTGTGGTCGATTTCTGTTTTTAGGTTTTAGAAAAGACTCGACCTGCTGAGTGTGATTTAATTCAGAATTTTTTCAAATAATAATACTAGAGGACATAAGAGCATGATATAAATGGTGTTTGTTTTTTGTTTTTTTAACCCCTGCCTCCAGGGACACCAATAACAAAAAAGGAGAGGCGTCATATTGCTGTAAAGCTAAATTTACATTTTTTTAAATAAAACCAAAATGAAAAGGATTAAAAAAAAGAAAACTTTTGTTGTAACATGTTGACCTTCCTATTAGCTGCTCAAAGTCTCACGCTCTCGCTTTCCTGTAGACTGACTGACCCACAGACATGGGTATACTCAGTACAGCCTCTATATAGTTTTTTCAATCTCTAAGCTTCAGTTTTAAACACTTTACTGGTCCAAAACATAACTACCTGTCAGTGTTTTTCCGTTAGGAGCTGCATTCACACCCAAAGAGTTTTGGTTTAGGTTTTTGGATAAAGGTCAAACTTTTGAGTTCATCGCTGGTTGGGGTTGATCAAGCTGACTACCACCCTATTCCATCCACCAGCTGATTTCTCTGCGCATCTCTAACATCCATCATACCTTGGTGGAGCGTATGTGCTTGTGCAGCTCCACCAGTTGCTCTATTCTCCCGTCCAGTTCGGACATACGGAGCTGCAGCCAGATCCATCTGCTGCTCAGCTCCGCTCGTTCTTCCAGCCACTGCATCTCACTGCTGCTGCTGCTGCTGCTGCCGGCACAAGGTGAGAGATAGATGGTTGTTTTAATCTCATTTCCCAATGTGTCAGCTTCACCTTTGTGAAAACAAGCAGGCGACCTGACAGGAAGCGATTATTCTAAAGGCCGCACTCGGAATGAACAAAGTGTGTGTAATAAAACTGACTGTGTGTAAAAGGTTACAATAGGAGCAAGTGTGTGTGTGTGTGTGTGTGTGTGTGTGTGTGTGTGTGTGTGTGTGTGTGTGTGTGTGTTTGTGTGTGCTTTGTGAGGCTGAGTTCAGTACCACAGCAGTTGCCATGGCAGTGCTCTTGGACCTTGGCTTGCAGGGACTCCCCCACTTCAAACACTCTGATCCAGAGGGAAAGGTTAGGATTCCTGGCATAAAGCTATAGACTGCACACTCCCCAGTTAAATTCAATTTAATTAAATACCTAAAGACAAGATTAAGTCATACAGAAAAGAAAATATCAGTGAAAGCCACCCTGTCAGTGTGCTTCAGTGAAGTCTGTTTGTTAAGAGGCTAATTGCCCCTTCCCAAACACAGACATTGCCCAGTCTTGGCTTGCCCTTTTTCGCTTTCCACCAGCATAATGAGGAAATTCCAGGAATTTTTTGCCAAGCGCTGGCTGGAGGAGAAGGGGAGTGAACAAAGGAGGAATGACTTTTTTGATAATCTTTCAGGGAATGTTCCCCAAACTGTGTATTTATCACAAAGTTAATGAAACCAAGTAAAATATCAGCTGACATCCTGTGAATACAAGTCAGAGTGAGAATGCTCTGGGTTCTCGCAGCTAAAGTGAGGACCCCGAGCTGAAACAAGAGGCTTTACCTCATTTGACTGTCTTGACTCATGCAAAGGAAGTGATGCAATCAAACTTAAATATTGTCAAAGAATCTTCTGACCACATAGAATATGTAATCTGTTAAAACAGTATTGAGAACTCTTTAATTTTTTCACACTTTTTCCAAAGACTCTCTTGTTAAGAAAATAATGTAATACTTTCTGTCTCCAGATGTGTAAAGCTAGATAAAATGAAGAGGATTTTTTTTCTCTCTCTCCATTTTTACACACCACTTTGTGTAGGTCGATCAAAAGAGACCAACAAAAATAAGGTGAAGTTTATGGTTGAAACATGTCAAAACATGAGTTCAAGGAGTATGAACAGTTCTGTAAGGCACTGTAGCTAACAAACTGAGTAAACAAGCTCCAGCTACAAATGCAAAACTTAACCAATTACACTTTTAAAGCTGCATCCCATGAGTGCTTCAACTGTTCCCACACTGTGAATGCAGAGAGTTAAGTATTTCCACATTTTTTTTTTTTTTTTTGAACGGACTGTAATGATCCATTTCCTCACAAGAAACAAGCAAACCACTTAGAGAAGGACCAAGCTATAAAATTCGTAAAGTGGAGGTTTAGAGCTAAATCACAGGGAACTACTCCATACCAGGAAAAACTGTGGGGAAAAGGAACTGGTTGACACTTCGAATCTGGACAAGAAACACAAACCCACAACCCAACACACAAATATGAATATATTGGTTTCCCCTTGCAAAAACTATATATATATATATATATATATATATATATATTTTTTTTTTGTGACTTCTAAAGTTTGCCAATTCCTTTACATTAGGAGCTAGAGCGATCAAGTTTCCCGTTCAAAGTGTCCAGTAAAAGCATTCGCCAGAGCAGCTGCTGTTGCCCTCAGGCCGTGTCTTGTGGAAATTCCAGAGTTTACATAAGGATCTACATTCTCCAGGGAATGCACGCATTGTGTTAGCCATGTTTTAGGAATGCTGGCTGTGCAAACACCAATATCAGATGCTAATGACAGGTAAAAATGTCAAACCCATAAAACCCTGCTTTTCAGCACTGTTTTAGCACAGAGGAGGAAGTGATGTCACCCTTGCTCCTGATTGAAATAATTGTTGCCCGCTCATGCACAATGCCAAGAAAACTTTTTTTTTTTTTTTAAACTGTTCATATGTCTTCTACTATTAAAGTTCCAAAAGAGAAACAGAAATCAGCTCAAGTCAGTATCAGTAAATCAAAGTTTACCACAAAACTGGAGATTGGAGAAAAGCCACAAAACCCTCATCAGCGCCTGTCTAATATAATTTGTTTAGATCATGGTCTCAATCCATGGCTTTCTTTTTCCTTGGGGTAAAAATATGACAAGGCACAGAACAGAGGCCCATTTCACTGAGCTGCTCTCTACAAGGGGAAAGACAAGAACACATGGCGTTCAAATAAGGCAGATGGGTCATGGGTCAAAGAAAACATCTATTTTCCTAAATCTGCCCATATTTCAAGTCAGAGTAATAATCAATCAATCAAGTTTATTTGTACAGCACATTTCAGCAGCGAGGGGGTTCAAGGTGCTTTATATAATAAAAACAGAAAATTACAATGAAAAGCATTAAGAAAAGCATTTGTAACTGTGATAAACAAGGCTGGACTGTGGTAACAACGTCAAGAAAAAAGTTCTTGGTTCATGAACTACAAGAGTGACGTCATGAAATTTCCTCACTGACAATGTAAAGGTTCAGTCATATCAGCCCTGTTTAGTCCACTTTAATCAAACTCTAGTTTGTTTGTCTAGAAAATCTGGTTTGTTTGGGGAGGTGTGAGAGCACAATCGAACTCTGATGTGGACCAAGAAAGCGAATCTGAACTACCTGAAAAGCATAATTCTGCTCACCAAAGTTTTTAAATCAACCTGCCTCTGTCAGGATGTAGAGCAGGGGTGGCCAAGTCCAGTCCTCGAGAGCCACCATCCTGCAAGTTTTAGAAGTATCCTTACTCCAACAGACCGGGATCAGCTCTACAGAGGCCTGATAACGAGCCAGTCATTTGATTCAGGTGTGTTGAAGCAGGGATGCATCTGAAACTTGCAGGATGGTGGCTCTTGAGGACTGGACTTGGCCACCCCTGATGTAGAGGATGCAGGGACTAAATAAGGACGGCACCTCCGGCGTTCAAAGCAAACACTGAGACGCACATTGTCAACTAGAAACAGTGAAGAGCTGAGACATGATGGCAGAGTCTGGGTGGGACGCTGCTGGCTCGCTGGCAAGCCCGTGTTTATTTCCTAGCCTGCGGGTAGAGAGGGAGCTGGCTCGTCAGACGGATCTGTTATGACTGCCGCATGGAAAGAAACAACTACGTGTGAGCGCTTAGCTGAGAAAAAAAAAGAAAGAACGTCAGAACACCCACCACAGCAGAGAGCACAAAACATGTACTTATGACAGCCAGAGCGTGAATGTCTCTGAAGGCCAAGTTAAACATGCAAGCAGCAACTGGGGATTCACAAAATCCCAAAGCTAATACTAGTACAACATGAAAATCTGTTCGTTTCAGAAATTCACCATTCAGACCCCACTTAACGTTTTTTTTTTTTTTTTTTTTTTTTTTTAGTTTTTCTTACGGGTTGCCTTCCATCCCCTGAAATAAAGCGAGACAACACCTATGTGAACTTTCCACATAGGTCTGAACTGACAACATGGGCTCCAATTCCTGCAGCCAAATCCTCTGCACTCCGAGTGTTCTTCAGCATGAGTAGTTAACTTCACATCTGACACTGAAATGATCTAATCTTATGCTTCAAAGGATTTCCAGCGTCTAGGAGACCGAGCTGGTTTATTTAGCTGCACGGACCAGCTGCACAAGCAAGATACTCACAGTGGCCCTTTGTACACAAACACACACTAGAGCTTACATTAAAGGGGTGCATTCTTTCTCTGGAAAGTCCTCCCCTTTAAAGTCCATGCTTTTCGACACATTGCAGATCAGAAGTTGTCATACGCCAGTGGTAAAACTGTTTTATCTTCTCTCCAGTTGGAAGGATTAGAAGCAGACCATCTTTGTGAATTAAAATCGAGCATTAAACATATGTAAAAACAGTACATTTATTGAATAGAAAGTTTTCTATTCATAAAAGGTACAAAAAAATGAAAAGCTTGAACACAATTGAACACAATTAGCTTTAGCCCAGATAGAGCAGGCCAGGCTTCAGGCTTCTTTGACCCTACTGAAAATAAAAGGAACATGCTTAAAAGCTGAGGCAGTGCCAAGAAACCAAGACCTCGTCAATGACTGCAAAAAGTTTCTCTATGATTTACTAAGGAACACTGAACCAAATATCAGTGAGGTTTTTACATAATTCATGCCGTATGCATATTTTTGATCCTTCCCAGTGAATTGCAATTCACTGGGTTGTTAGAGTCGCTCAAAGCCAATCTAGACAGCAGGATAATATAAATAGCAAACTGACAAGATTACCAACTTGATGATACTCACAAAGGCGAAAGCATGTCTTCCTCTAACTCATCGTCAGAGCTGCTGCTGCCTGTGGCCTCCGAGTCCAGGGCTTCCTGCAGGCCTCTGAGAACCATCTGGTTGGACTCGCAGAAATCCGCCACCTCGGCGAAAAAAGCCGAGGCTGCGATCGACTCTTCCCAGGGAAAACAGGGGTTGCTGCAGCTTTGTGGCGGCGTGGCAGAGTCCAGACCGTCAGGAGGAACATCTTCGAGCTGGAAGTGCTTCTTCAGGCCCTCCAGCTGCTGACTGCAGTGCTTCAAAGCGTGCTCGCCCAGCAGGGCTTGAAGTCTCCTTTGCAGCCTGCAGGCTCGACCTTGAAGCTCCGCGTGGCGGGAGAGCTGCTCCTTCGCTGCGTTCTCCAGCGGATTTCTAGATTCCAGCCGCTCGGGGTTCACAAAGCCAGTCCCGAACTGCCTTAGAGCCGCAGTAGGAGGAGGACAGAGCTTCTCTAATTCCTCATACATCATCTTGGGCTGGGTCGCATACATGGAAGTGAGATTCTGAGAGGCTTGCTCGCCATGGGAATAGGAGGGACAAACACTGGGAAAAATGAGAGAGGAGTGGAGCACATCACCACCATCTGGCCCGCATTCAGGCTGAACGCTTTGTCCGTGCAGGAGCAAGGCCTCCTGGCTATTGTGCTCTGGAAGAGGGATTAGAAACATGTCCGTTGCACCTGGAAAGACTGTGGCCACTTGACGAGATTCCCTCTGGCATTTACTGAAGCAGGGCAAGCTGACGAGTAAACCGGGAGCAGGCCGGGCCACCATCTCACCCTGACCGTGACACGCAGGGCCGCACGCGAAAGGACTGGGGTTCGCTGGGGGGTCTACGGGGTCCAGGTAGCCGAGCGAGCAAAGGTTCAAGCTGATTTTCTGCAGGTCGCCGTCATCTGCCGGTCTCAGGTGAGGCTCGAGCTCTACGGTGCACAGGATGGCGCTCGCATCCGAGTCCACGGCGACAGAGGCGGGAGGAGAGGAGAGGTGGATGCCGTGGTCATTTTTCAGGATCTTGGTCAGGGCCGGGGCCATTCCCCTCTCAGAGCCAGGCGGGAGGCTTCACGGGGCACGCCCTGAAGGATCTGACACAGAGCAGTGCGCTTCGTTAACCTCAAATGATAAACACATTTGTATTTCAACAACAGTCAGACTGTACCACTGAGAAAACACACGAAGGGACGCGAGTAGCAAAAACAAAAATAAATAAATAAATAAATAATGTTTTATTTTTGTCATTTTTAAAAAATAATATATGTATTTTAATTTTTAATGTCCTGATTTAAGTGTAAGATTATATTAACGTAAAAAGTTAAAATAAAGATACATAATTTAAGTGTATGTGTAGGTACAAAAAAAACCTCATGCTTCCTGGTATTCATATTTACTCTAAAACTGAGCTTCTCTGTGGACAGACCACATCTGTCTAGAGTGGTGCCCCTTTTTACATCAATAGGACTGCTACCGGCTAGATAGCCAGTACATTGTCTAGCAACCATGACAACTTAATAGACGCACTGAAAGCATGAGGACAGTGACGCCTGACAGCATTAGAGACGGGTGAACCTTTTCATATACGCAAACAGGGAATAAAGCGTTGTTTTTTTTTTTACATCTGTTGCTTCACACTAGGAATGTGGCAGCTGCAGAAAATGTCCTCCATATGTCTGTTTGTGGCAGTTCTTGAAGCTCTGGCTCCCGCCACTGTCCACAACTTGTGAAACTGTTGAAAAGGCTTTTTGACTTACAATCCTCTAATTGTTGTGGCTGTCCTTGCTGCTTTTGCACCTTTCACTTCTACACTTTTTTCCTCCTACTCAACGTCCCTAAATCTCCCTGGCTACAGCACTCAGTAAATTACCAGTTTCCTTAACAGTGAACTTGTGATGACCGTCTGCTGGTCGGCTGTCAAGTCATTGCTGTGCAGACCAGGGGTGTGCAACCTTCAAATTTCAAAGACTCATTTTTGCCCTTATTGCAGTTTAACAAAGTCTTATTTGAGCCACAACTTGTAATCTATCAATATTTAGCTGGTACATTTTAAAGCCTAGATTAGGCTTTAAAATAAATAACGTAAATCTTTTTTGCAAAAAGAGTGATGGGTATATTTTTATTATATGGCATATTGTTATTTGTGGAAAATGAAGAAAAACAAAATTGCATAGTTTCCAACCTAATGACAAAACAAAACTGTTCCAAAAATACTAATAGTACTTTTAGTGCCATTCATTTGTGGAAATCTAATGCAATTATTCCATGAAAAATTGCTAAAATGGCATTTTTATTATATCTGTATTTAGAAACATGTCAGTAAATCGGTTTCTTTTTATTTTAAGCCAAAAGTATGAGAGTCATTGTGGAAGATATAAGGAGCCACAGTTGCAGACCCGTAGCATGAACATGACGTAAGACTTTTGTATTAATGGTCTGATACAATGTTCTAACATTCTGAATTTTTTATTATTATTATTATTATTATTATTATTATTATGTGTGAACCATAATCATCAAAATGAACAGAAATAAACACTTGAAATATAGCAAACATCAATGTATAAGTTTAATCTGGAACTGAATTACAATAATAAATACATTTCCTGTGTTATGTGTGTCTTTTAAACCGTTGTTCTCATTGACCCCCCCACACCCCTTTTTTTTTTTTTTTTTTACTTTAAGCATCTGCCCCTTTAAGTCTCTGCACGCCCCTGCCAACGATCCAATGGTAACCAAGTACAACGTAAATAAACTGCAATAAAATTCGTCAACGGTGGTTAACGGTTAAAGAAACAGTTATTTCAAGACACCCTAAGAAAACCCGAATTACCCACCAGCCTTTTCTGCACTGTTTCATTCAGCGGGTAACTGTTTTACTATTTTTAACGGACTCGTCAGTAAATCTAACTTTTCCTTTAAGCTACTTAAACTTTAACCCAAACGGCTAAACTGACGGTCTAACTTATGAAAACTAAACGTTAGAGGGGTGCCTTTCAACTCCAGAACAAGTCAAAACTGAGCTTTACTGTAGTTTTACCAATAAATAAACGCGTAACTGCCCCGGCAGAGCCATGCATTGCGAAACATATGAGCACTCCCTAAACATATGAACACTCCCTAAAGTCTGTGTCCAGCTACTCACCTGACCGCTCATCGGACATCGTATGTTTCAGGGTTAGAGATCTAGAGCTGAAGATTTTTCGAGCGTTTGAGAATCAAAACACAGCAGCCTGGGTGGCGTATATTGACGAAGATCGAGGTTCTGACAGGCACTGTTATTAAATATAAACTATGAAAACAATACGTTTTTCCCTTGAGGAGATTTGTCCCATCCTGCTCCCTCCTGCTAGCATCCGCTCCCCAGATCTCCTCTAGCCAACTGCAGACAGAAGCAAGATTCTAGGATCTGATCGACGAGGGGCTGAGCCAGACCCCTGCTGCCTTCACGGTCTGTTCGAAAGCTCGGAGCTGTCACAACTCCCTGCGACTCATCTCATTCTCTGAAAATATCGTTTCTCTTCAAATGGCTCTTAATAAAATATTTCAAGGACAAAGGCAGCGCGAAAACGAAAGAGCACACGTTGTTAATATAACATATTTCAAATTGGTCATAGATTGGCTGCTTATTTCACGCATAAAATATTTGTAAAGAGAAATGGGTCAGCACCAAATGCCAGTGAATATTAATATTTATGTATTACCTGTGCTATTGTTAGTGGTAGCAGTAGCAACTGTACAAATTAAATTAAATTCAAAAATACGTTATTGATCCCAGATTAATATGGGGTTCCATACAATCTTGTTAACTTGTAAATATTAAAGAAAATGGGGTGTTTCAAAAAATGTTGCCTCAAAGCAACAATCAACTTGGAGATATTAAATATTTTACATTCATTATAAATGATGTTTAAGAAAATAAGCTTTTTTTCCTCTCTCTCTCTCTCTTGTGTACCATTAAAGTACACTGTTGTCAAAAGGCAAAAAACATCATTAAACTTACAAAAAAGATTTTGTTAAATGAAATTTATATTGATTTATATTTATATTGATTGTGTTTATTTTCACTATATATATATATTTTTTTTTTTTTATTTTTTTTTTCCATTCGGACATCTGAACCACAGGAAATAAAATAGATAATAGAGTGGAATATTTCTGTACAGTAGTAATTGCTTAGACACATACCACAAAGTAGCAGGGTTTTTTTTTTTTACTTAAATGAAGATAATGAAGAAAATAAAAATAACTAAAAGTACATTAAGCAATAAAATATTTTTGCAGAGAAAAAAAAAACAGGCATAAATATCCAATTTTTCTGCAGGTCATGTATATTTTATTTCTGCTGCCAGCTGTTAAACCACCGACCTGCTCTGCTCCACATATCTGCTGCCTGAACACAGACTGACCCGCTCCCAGGTTAAATGTGGTGCCCAACATGTAGAAACTGACCGCTGTTGATCGTACATAAGGACTTATGAAAGCAGACAGATTTTGCTGAGACGTAAAAATGTACTCGTGCCAGACAGCATAGGAAAAATACAGGAGACCCTGAATGACGCCAGTGATGGTGACTCTCAACTGGCTACTGAGCCGAGCACTGGAAAGGGACTGTCCATTTATAACCCTACGCCGAATGTGCATTCCTAGATAGACTACAGTGATACAACTAGATGTCATCATCACAACAAAAGAGAGATAAAAATGACCCTTCTTTATGATAACCATAATAGCATATATATCCACAGTCTGGTTCAGCAACTCTTCCACCAGTATGGAGACGGGTGCCTGTTTCACCGGAGAAGTCATGTTGAGTTCAGATCCAGTAGAATAGGGAGCCATAATGACCAAGACTAAATCCAGTCAACCATAAATGTTTTCTAAAAGCAAAATGCAGAAGATGATTGGTTTGATGTTCTCCTTAAACCAGATGAAGATGGCTCTATGTGCAGGAACAATCTGAGTGTAACAGAAGAAGTTCAGCCAGACAGAGGAGGAAACGCTGCTGGACAAACAGCCAAGTGCGATCACAAGATATACTTCATGATCCTGTCAGCAGTTCTCTCAGATAAAAACATCCTAAAAACTGTTAATAAATAAACAATGGTGCTGACAACCAAAGAGCCCAGAAGTATCTTCAGAGGTTGCTTGATCCTTTCTCTGCGGTGCGGACACACGATGCAGAAGATGTAAAATGCATTAATTATGAAGTTGATTACGCCGACAGGCCCATTGACCAGGGCCCAGGTTAGGTAGTTCATCTCTTTGGTGATGTGTTTCTTCTATTTTTATGTGTAGGTTTTCCTGTCTTCTCTGTGATCGACTAGGCAATGACATCAGATGTGCAGTGGAACAATTCGAACATATTTACATATTATGCAAATGGATTATGAAAATTATTCTCATCAGTTTGAAATTACCTGTGAAAAAGGTCGTCTTCAATGTGTTCATCACTATATACGCATCATTGTTCTCATCCTTGATGTTTCACTTCTCTGTATGTCATGTATAGACAAATGTAGAAGTTTTATGTAAAAAAAAAAGAACTTAATACTAATGTCTCCCACTTCAACTGAAAATACTTTTCTCTTGTCATTGATAATTATTCTGCTCCTATAACATCCCCAGGCTCCGTTGTCTCATGTATCAAATATATGTGAATTGAGAAAATAGTTTTTCAAGTGTTTTAATCAATTACAATCAGGAATAAATTGCAGGCAAAAAAAAATAAAATCATTTTGGTATTTTTTTATTTAAATAAACACTTCCGACTAAAACGCCAGAATCAACACACCATATAAACACACAAAACCAGCAGGAAAACACTCATAAAAAATAATAATCCATATCAGCAACAGCAAATTATGATACATCTTTACATTCAAACACTTATGGAGAGTTATAATATTTTCTGGTAATTATTATTTTGCACCCACCAACCCACACACGCACACAAACACGCACACACACATTACCCTCATTTTTGTGCGCACACGCAAACACATTCACACACGTAAAGCCACAGGTTTATCCCTTTGAAGTCAGTCAGTATGTATGATTGAGATAACCATTGTGCTACATGTGGACAACTTGGGCATACTTGGAATAAATAACAGCTAGCATCAGGTTACAAAATCATTATTCAGTCAGTGTAGATCCAATCTTTGGACATTTTTTTTAGTTATTTGTTAAGCTCCATAATTTTTTCAAGATTTATAAAAACAGATTTCTTATTACAGCAGTGTTGTGGACTTGTATTTCAGGTGCTGCATCATTGGTATTTTTAGATGTTTTTGGACCATTTTGCTGATGTCTGTTTCACCTTTTTAAAATCTTATAAAGGAGAATGGTTTTAGGTTTCACTGTGTATCAGTGCAGCAATAACTGAACATGAGAGGCAGACAAAAGACAAACTGTAATGGACCATTCACCTTTGCATTAAAACAATGGATGAATCGCTCCATTTACAGAGGCCTGTAGAAGTTGAACTAAATGATTCAAAACATGCAAAAACACTGAAATGGTCACAGGGAATAGGATTTAAATTGCAAAATAGTCGTGTTTAAAATGCACCACACACAGAAGCTCACTGGTTTCTGTGTTGAACTCTGATTTCAGACAGCCAGACGACTTTACTCATAAACCTTCCCGTGGCGACGATAAAAAAAATCATGATGCAGTACAGTAGGAGTCAGCGGATGTGTGTGGGTCCAGAGCAAGACATTCAGAAGTAGTCTCTTCTCCGAGAATCATCGCTTATGAAAGAAGGGTTCAACTGGGCTGGGTAAATGCATGAGTGGCGCGAGCCTGGCAGACCCGTGAACGGATACAGGCCATTTCTCTCCAGGTCGGAATTACGCAAAGCAGGCTGTGGGGAAACAATGCAGAAAATACTTTAAATATTTGATCTTGTTGAAATTATCAGCTGTACCAAAGAAGTGAATGTGCCTAAAAAAACCCAAACAAAAACAAAACAACTAAGAGATGGGGTGAAAAAGTTGCCTATTGATAATATTGACCTCTTTTTCAGGATTTTTTTGTGTGCTAATCAGTCTGTGTGATAATGATGTGCGACTCTCTGTGTCGTATCTGACTCATAAACTGGAGTTTTACTCATTTGAACATTTCTCCCTGTTTTCCTGAAATGTTAGATTTTTTTTCTAAGGTATAGTGTTACATGTTCTTCTCAGCTTAGACTATATTCCCATACTTCTTCTTGAACCTTGAAACCTTGTTGGCCCCAGGAAAGGTTTTAATATTGTAAAATGAACATTAAAAAAAAAAAAAAATCTACTTACAGAATAGTAAATGTCAGTCATCTGGAGCAAATTTTTTGTGCTGCCATTTTCCTGCATCTCAATGGTCTCTCTGCCCCACTCCATGGATATCCGATTATTTTTGGGGAAGTCTGCATATGGCGACATCTGCATGTCTCCACTCTTGAAGATGATTTTATTGATGTCATTTTTGTCTTTCCTGAAAGGTTGACATTTTTAAAAGTGAAACTTATAGAAAACACAAACATTAGCCAGATAAAACTAATTAAATTATATTTAGATTTATATACAAATATACTTATATATATATTTTTTTTAGATTCTCTGACAAGGAGAGCCATCTTACTTGCAGCAAGTGACAATTAGAGCAATGATGAGGATGAGGAGGAGAGCGCCTCCTGCAGGTGCCACCACAACTGCAATCAGCTTATAAACTGTAGCGTTAAAATAAGAAAGAGATTTGCAATTATCAAAAAAATAATACCAATAACACATGAATTTGTTAGAAATAGACTGAACATTATTGGTCAGGTAGATCTACTTACAATTGGCACAATTGAAGCCCCCAAATCCAAAAGTGCACCTGAAAAGCAAACAAATTAAAGTTAACAAAAACTACTTTAGAACTTTAAACATTACATTTTACTGGTTTGACAGCACAAATAAACAAAGTTTGACTCACGCGACACATGTGCCATTTTCCAGCTTGTATCCATCCCTGCATTCTGAAATAAGACAAAATTGGCATTATTTTTAATCATTTAAACAAATCAAACTAAATATTCTGTTGTTCTTCTTCTTCAAGTGAGCAATTTATTTATCTGTCATTATTCTATAATGAGGAAGAGAGCTTACCTAGGCAGGATAAGTCTTCTGGGTTGTGTTTGTAATATCCCTGGAGACACTGGCAGTAAGCCGTGCCACTGCTGTCAGTGCAGGTTGAGCGCTCGGCATCACACTGAGTCTTCTGAGCTTCACATAAGCTCTCCACTGGAACACAATCAAGAGTCATTGTCAATATTAAATTAAAAGTTTATGTCTAAATCGTTTATATCTGTAACGGAGAATGTTGGAAGTGATGTTTTTCTAATTCAGATAATCTGTGATTCTCCACCAAGACAGTGGCCTGAATGCTATCTGTTGAGACTGGTAAATGTTTTTGGATAAACTCTGCCCCCTGGCGGCTAATTATATGTATATGTATGTATATATGTGTGTATATATATATATATAAACTGCTCAAAAAAATAAAGGGAACATTTCACTTTAATTTTGTGTGTGGCTCCAAATCCAGGCCTCCATTGGTTAATAAATTTGATTTCCATTGATGATTTTCATTCAACTTTGTACAGAACAAAGTATTCAATGAGAATATTTCATTCATTCAGATCTAGGATGTGTTATTTGAGTGTTCCCTTTATTTTTTTGAGCAGTGTGTGTGTATATATATATATATATATATATATATATATATATAAATCAACTGCCCAAAGTAAACCTTCCAAAACATCCCAGAAAGAAAGAGAAGAAAGTAAAGCAGCTTACTGATCTTGATGATGGTGATGTTCATGCTAATCAACTCACTGTGGTAGGAGAGCTGATGTTGCAGGACCATTCTGCAGTGGGTCAACAACGAGCTGCAGTTGCTCAGAGACATCTGGATGCTGTTGTACACTTCAGTTGTCGTCACATCAGTGGAGATGGAAAACATGTTGACAGCCAAGATACGAACCCCGCCCTGCTCTCTATGGGGAACAATTGCACTGTTTTATTTGTTTTACTTTTTTTTTTTTTTTTTAGCAAATTCAAGTATTTTAAAATAAGCATCATCAACAGAATATGTATGTAAAAGTTGAAGTGTGCTGCAGACTTACTTGCTCCTTAGTGTTGAGCGACTATAACCTCGGAGGACCGACAGTGACACGTTGAGCTGAATGAGATACATTAAGTATTAACTATATAAAGATATAAGCAGTGATGATGAAACGTTAAAGTGTCTTGCAAAACTATGTATAGCCTTGTATATTGTATTTACCTCAGTATTTTATATTTTGCCACATTATTTTTGCATTGTAGAGCGAGACTTACCAGCTGTATGATCTCTCTCTCATACGTGGCCAGGTTTTTGAAATGATCATGTCTGTTAAAACTGAAAGTTCCCAGAAATGTCTTTACTATAGAAGGAAAAAAGAAAAGCCTGCAGTGAGCAAGCTGGAACAACGTCAACAAGACCATAAAGTGGACTGATTTGTGTTTCAGGATCACCTCTGGTGCACGTCCGTCCATCCTCAAGATGATAGCCGAGTGGACATTCACAGTTGAAGGAGCCGTTTGAGTTTAAGCACTTGGAGCCAGTCGGGCAGGGGTTCTGCTTACACTCATCCATATCTGAACATAGTAGGTGCAAAAAAAAAAAAAAAAAAAATATAAGAGGAACTCTTTTAGACCTGTAAATATCAGTCATGTTCTTCGTACTCTGCAAATTTGTTGTGATCGTGTAAACATGACATCACCTTGGTCGCAGGTGGGTCCTGTCCAGGCCTTCTGACACTGACAGATGAACTCTGGTCCCTTATAGCTCACACACATCCCTCCGTTCATGCAAGGGTTCGACAGGCAGGGATTTCCTGGCAGTCAGGGAGGTCAGAAAGCATATTGGCATCAAAACATTCTTTTCTTTTCTTTTACATCAAATCTTTTTTTTTTTTTATGCTGTAAGGCATAACTCTCTATGTGCACAAAGGATGCCAGTCCTATTTTTAGGATGTTTCTTCTAAAATGCATTTATAATAAATGAAATGTAGCAGCTTTCTAATTCTTCTTTTCAGATGTAATAGGTCTGCTGTTTCAGTAGGATTCTGACCATGTTACACCATTGAGACTGCATCGGAAAAGGTCTTGCACGGCACAGTTCTTGATAGCGATGCAACAGAAGTTTTAGTGTTGGATTTACTAGTTCTTAGGCAGATAATATAAACAAACCTGTTGTGATGGTTGTGATGTTTTATGGATAAGTGTGATGTGTACTTAAAAGGAATACGCAGAGAAAAATGAAGTACTCCTTAGTCCTTCCCCTACATGTTTAAAATGGAAGGCAAACTGGCTGCAATACGTGCTTTCACCACAGGACGTCGCTAAAAACCTACAAAGATGAACCTGAATTTATGAAAAATTGATCACTTTAACCTTAAGAGTTAAAATCGACAATTACTCAGAAAATTAAACAACATAGCTTCAGTTTATGAATTTTTTTTTCTAGTCATTTTAGTCGTGCATTTACAATATTTGTCATCTATCAAACTCAAATGCATGATGATTATTTGTAAGGAATATTTAACCTAAAATCAGTTTTCTACAATTACAAAAAAATCAAAGCTTTTCAGCTGTTTAAAAAAAAAAAAAAAAAAAAAAAAAAATATATATATATATATGAAACATTTGTACTTTTAATGTTACCCTCTATGACATACAAGACCTGATTTTTCTTTCAGTCAGGGAGGATAAGAACATGCTGTGCAAAGGTCACATCAGTGAACCTAATAACATCAAAGTGTGAGCGTGAATTAGGTCAGCAACTCACTTTGTGGCAGTCTGGCAGTTTGGACCGGGGTGGGCACCGTCGTCACTTCCAGCTCTGTTGCCCCTCCGTCCGTCTGTTTCTTGGTGGTGTGTACAACCTCTGTAGTCCTGGCAGGAGTGCTGTGACTGTCGGTGGTTTTGCTGTACTGACTTTGCGTTGTGGTGAGTCTTTGGGTCCCGGTGCTTGTTTCTGCCTGCGTAGTTGTGGCTTTTGTAGGAATGACCATCTTAGTTGAAGGCCTCTGCGTTTGGACTGCCGGGAGTGCTGCAGAGGTCTGCAGGGTCAGGGTGGGGGCTGTGGAGAAAGGTGAAGTGGATGGGACGGTGGTCTCTGTAATGGATTCTGTAGTATAGCTACTAGAGCTGCTGCTCAGCACTGCTGCTGATGTTGCTGGTAGGGAAGGAACAGTGGAGTCCATGCTATTGGTGGTAAAAGCAGTTGACTTAAAGGTGTTTTCTTCTGTTGTCTGTGGTCTGTTAAAATGAAGAGAATATTGATTAAATCTCAAAGTAGTTTTGTTTCTGAATTAACAAAATTTTAAATATGTGCAGTATCTTGCTAAAAAATACTTGTAGCCCTTAATCTTTTCTTCACTGATGTGCTCTAAGAAACCTCTGAGGCCTTCAAAGACCAGCTTTATTTATACAGAGATTAAATTTGACACAATCGGACTCCTTTTACATATTAGATTATTTTTGATCGTGACCGGTTTACATATTAGATTATTTTTTTGAAGGTAACTGAGAGGCCTGAATACAAATGAAAACTTTAAATTTTTATTTTCATCTGAAATAATGTGTACACCATGCATCATTTCCTTCCACTTTACTATTATCCACTACTGTTTTTCTACCACCAGCAGGGGGCGCAAATGCTAACTGAAATTGATTAGCTTCTGTGAGAACCAACTGGTAAAAATTTTTTTTTGAATTTTTACCTCTCGGTGGCAGTGACTGGTGTAGGAGTGAGGAAGACCCTGGTAACCGTCCTTGGCACGTTTGTCTGAGTCTCATCCACTTCAGAAGAACTGCTGATTGTTGAGGGCACTGATGTCAAACCTGAACCCACGCTATCCTCACTGGTTTGGGGTGAAAGGCCTTCTGTGCCTTCCTGGTTCTGAGTGTTGGGGCTCTGGGCTCCAGTGGTCATCTCTGTGGGCAATCCAGCACTGCTGCCAGAATCCTGATCCGTCCCAGAGGCATTTATTGGACCCTCTGAGTGTGAAGTGAAAGGAGGGGTGGAGGAAACAGGTGCGTCTGACTGATCAGTGCTGGGCTCTGTCACCCTGAGAGGTGGAGTTGAGTTAGATATCTCCTGAGATGTTAAAGAAAGCTGATGCTTTGTGGCGTTAGGTTGTCCGGTTAAACCCGGGGTTCCGCTGGCCACTGCTGGACCATTAGTTTCAGAAAAACTCCCAGTCACTCTCTGGTCTGTAGTTTCTCTCCCATCAGTCCTTGTAGACGGGGCGCTTTGAGTATAACCCTCGGTTTCCACAGGCCTGGGAGGGACACCCCAGGTGGACGGAGGCTGACGGGAGCTCGAGTCCTCCGTAAATGCCGATGAGGTGCTGTTGTTAGAGGAGGTAACAGAGAGCAGGGTTCTTTCCCCGGCACGGCTTACAGTTGTTGTGTAGGTTCTGCCGGTGAGTGTGCCGGTCTGTGACACCGAAGACGTAGCGTCCCCCAAACGGAGCGTCGTATCCGGACTGTCCTGGGACATGGTTTCATCCTCAGGAGACAGCCAGGGTTTGTCCTCCATGGACACAGAGTGGGAGATTACTGGCATCTGGTTTGTGTTAGTAAAGCCACTGCTACTACTGACAATGCTACTGCTGCTAGTACTACTGCTGCTGATGTTACTACTATTATTACTGCTGCTGCTACTACCACTACTAGTACTACTACTACTACTACTACTGCTGCTGCTACCACTACTAGTACTACTACTACTGCTGCTGCTACCACTACTAGTACTACTACTACTGCTGCTGCTGCTACCACTACTAGTACTACTACTACTGCTGCTGCTGCTGATACTACTGAACTCAGTGGTAGTTATAAAGGAGGTGGTAAGTGGCTTTGTGGACAGATTTGTGGCCTCAGGAAACCTGCTGCTTGTTTCTGTGAAGGCTCCTGTCTGCTCTGTGTCTGCAAATACAGAAAAAAAAAAAAAGAAAAAGCTAAAGATTAATTTTCTCATTGTGTGCTTTCTGAAACAATAAGACATAAACTTGTAAAGACTAAGCTGCACCAGGTTTGATCATCTGAGTAATCTATTTTTTTATCAAATTATCATGTAAATGTAATATTTTTTCCTAATACATTTGTCTTTTTTTTTAACATTATTAGTCAAACTTCTAAAATACATTACACTCCAGATTTTTCAAAGAAACCTGAATTCACTAAAACAAATTCATAGAAATGTTGTCATGATTTAGTAAAATCCTTGAAATTTTGGTTTCGCAGCCATTTAATAGTGCCCAATAGAGGGCGCTCAGCAGGAAGCCTGGGACCTGTGGAGAGAGCAGACAGCGAGAAGATGCTGTCAGGGTGAACAAAGTGTTTTGTATGGGCAGTAAATTTTGGGTGGAGAACAACTGGCAGCCAGTTTGTCTACTCCTAACAATGGCTTGAAGTCCTAAATATGGAAGTGACTGTCTCTGCTGGGAATCTGCCATTTCCTTCCTAAAGTTGAGTGAGCACAGGGCGATTGGCAGAAACCGGCAAAGCATGGATCTGGGCGTGTTTTCATTGTTCAAAGGTCTCTTTTAGGCTGGTTAAAAATGGATTGGTCACATATAAACTCCCCGAACACAACCAGAAACGAAAAGAATGTGACGACAAGGACGCCATTGCTGATTTGGGGACATTTTTGTGGCATTTTGAAGTTGACAGTTGAGAATCAAGGGCGGCATGAAGAGGAATGGTATGCAGCAAAGGTCCCCACCTAGAAACATTGTTCCATGTTGTATTTAAATTACATGACTCTTAGTATTACCCGCAGAGCATTATGGGGTTGACATTCAGTTAATTCATTACTTTGTTCAGAACACAAGATGAGCTGTAAATTACATTTTGGTTAGAGATGTACTTTTTTCCAGCTGAAATAACCCAGTAAATGTGGAACCTTAACAACTCATGACCTGCATGTCAATTAGCATTTTATTTATCTGTTCTGACGTTTACCAACTACTTTCCATTGTCCGCCAAATGCTCCACAATTATTGGCACCCGTGTTAAAGACGTGTAGCAACCCTCAAAATAAATGAATCTTTTATTGCTGCATCATATTCCAGCCTTTATTTTTACTATGATTAGTGGTATACCTCAACAATCCCTATGAAATAAACACATTTTTATTTGTTTTAGGATTTACCTCCCATAAATTGGCTGTGTGAAAATGACTACCTGCCTAAACTCACTTTGAGATATTTGTTGTACATTTGTGCTTTATAAAT
The DNA here is from genome assembly GCF_001443285.1 of Poecilia latipinna. Lineage (NCBI taxonomy): Eukaryota > Metazoa > Chordata > Actinopteri > Cyprinodontiformes > Poeciliidae > Poecilia > Poecilia latipinna. Next base: position 547,586 of record NW_015112635.1, read on the forward strand.
AAACTGAACCAAACCAAGGAAGACGAAATGGCTGAAAAGGGTCACTTAAGAAAACTACATCAATTTCTTGAGTATGAGATTGTGCTACTGCAACAAAATATTAATCTAATACAGGCTTTTCCAATATAATTACCCCTTGGGGTAACAACTAAACACAGTTAGTGGCCTGGCGCGAGTGAGATTTCTTTCTCTGCTTATCTCTCTGGTCTTGTGTGGTCTGACAGCCTTTTATCTGGTCTCCCTCCAGGACTGAGAAAAGGGGTTAGCGACGGTGCCACAAACGGCTCCCATACAAAACTTATATAAAAGGTGGATTCAGCAGCAGAACTGCCTGTCTGGTGGGAAGCTACGGGGATGAGAAAAGGGGTCATCAGACTGTTTTTCCCTCTGCATGTGTCACTCTCAATAATTCATTTTTTTTTTTGTCTCTCTCTGGATCCATTCTGGGAAACAAAACTAAGACTGGAACGTGGTGCTGGCAGAAAGTGATGGACACTCCCAGATCACTCTGCTGTTTATCTCTTCGCCGTTAACACAGTTGTCAGTGTTGTGTCTTCACATCTGACGTGCTTCCGGAACCGTTCTCTCTGGTTCAACATGTCCGTCTTCCTTAGTGACAGATTATTAAAAGTGCTGTGAATAAACAAGTGAATCTAAATTGCGCATACATTTTGTTGCCCGGTGGTTCAGCTGTGACCAGAAAGCTGCAAATGTTGATGGTCAGCTGCAATATGACCATGACCTTGAGGCTCTGTGTTAGTCATTTTAGTCTTCTCCTTCCTTGCAGCATCCATGCCTTCAAGCGCAGCTCAGAGTGAGGGCATCGGTGTTATGAAACGTTTTGGGACGGCTCCCACTTGGACCGAGTGTGACTGCATGAATCAAAGAGGGTGTTGGTGGGAATGTCTGAAATATCTCGCCAAACCCACACAGGCCAAATAAAACTAGAAACACATCATCCTGATTACCCGGCCTCAAAGAGCATACATAACAATAAAAATTGCCGTAAAAAGACATCAATGCGTTTAGCCTATGAAGAAATATTACCCAAAATAAACATACATCATTAAATAAGAAAGGCATCCAGATTTCAGCACTATTTTTGCTGCACAATCAGGGAGATCATTTTAATACCAAGCTGGACTATGTTAGGAATTCCTGCAATTTTTAATATAGATGTGAGGTTTAATTTAAGCCATATTTCATTTTCATCATCTGTATCCCCCTATCGCTACAAAACTTTAGCAGTAGGTGTGGACATCAAGAACAAGCATAGTCCATACACTTGGACAAATGTATTATTGACATGCAGCTAGAAATTATGGCTCTTGAAATACAATACACCCAGTATTTTAATGCTCTTTGTGATTAAAATATTGCCTACATTCACATTGCATAAATAGTTGCATTTTAATACTGTGTATTATACAGTTCTAGTTATCTTGTTTTCTAGTTATAAATACAGAAAATCTTTGAGAGGAAAGCTGGTTTTTATGTAATCTGGGATTGATAAGATGTATAACAAAAACATTTTTGACAATGTCTAATCTTAAATGAGACTAAAATTGACCTATTTTATTTTAGGTTTGCCAAACTTATTTTTATTTAGAGAATAATGAGAAAAATACATTTTTGGTGATTTTTTTTTTTAAACGTTACTCAAAGTCAGAAGTTTATAGACATCTTATTACCTTTTAAAACTAAAGACTTGGATCAACTATTTTGTGTACCCTTGCACATGCTGCAAACAATAATTTGCTGGATGTTTGGTCAATTGCTCCTGACAAAAATTGACTCGACTCGGTTGTCGACTGTGTCACTCACATGTCTTTTGAGCTCTACTCAGAAAAAAAAAGGCAAAAAAACTAACTTTCCAAAGAAACAAGGCCTTAGTCAAAAGAAAAAATAAATATAAAAAAGGTTTGTTGCTGTTATGATTTGGGTTACTATCCATTTGTGAGACCCATTTGTGCTCAAACTTTAACTATCTGGTTGATATCTTGAGATGTTGCTTTGATATTGATCCACAAACTGTATATTCTTGTGGTAGCAGCCATTTTGAATGTGCAACAATACCTCTTGCAGAAAATGACACTATAATGTCACAACCCCATATTTCACAGATGGGATCTTGTTCTGCAACTTGTATGTTTTCCCATTTTCCTCCAAATGTCACAGTGGTGATTATGTCCAAACACTTCAGTTCTACTTGAACCAGGCCACCACACAGGCCTTTCTCGTTGAGAGGACTTTCACTCAGCTACACTCTTTAAACACCTTCTTTAGTTCTTTTCTTGCATATAAGGTTTTGAACAGATAAAACTGCTATCTTCAGTCATGGAGGTTCAGAAATTTCTCCTGACATCATGGCCAATTTCTTTTGATTTTCCAATGGTGTCACACAGGAAGTAGTGTGAGTGTTTGAATTGTGCCTTCATTTAACTAAAATGTTTTGAATCAATTCACCAAAAGTTAACAAAGCCTTGATAACTGGCTTTCCAAGATTGCATTAAGGCATAATAATCTCTCTTGCATTAAATATAGTAGCAGAAAGTTTTGTAGAAAGTAGAAGGATCTGACACAGTATCCCATATTTGTTTTATTAGTCTGAAAACTAACTGTGAGCTTGATGATAGAATAAAATGCCCAATGGTTTGTGTGCAGGAAATTTGTCCCCAATTCCCTCAAAAGCAAAATAAATATATATATTTTAAATTATCATATGACTACATCTTCTGCATGTATAAAAGCAAAAACTCTTCAGGAATATGTTCTTGTGCGAGTCTTGTCTCTGCCAATTGACAGAGTACATAAACTACAGGGAATTAGAGTATGCTGCCCAGAGTGGAGTCATCTGAGGATGCTGCTCCGCATATTCATGATGTCATAATTGAGTTTCAGCTCTGTCTGCATTTTCTTTGTATTGGAAGAACTTCATCAAGTTCACTTACGGTACCTGAAAGGGACTACTTGCATAAACAGACACTTTATTAGTTAAATGCAAAACAAATTTCCTGCATTTAACTAATAATAGGGCTCAACAGTTTGCATACATTTTACTTCAAAACATACTTCTGAGTGCATTGGCAAAACATAATAGCATTCATGTAATATATGTTACATGCAGTTTTGGGGTAACGGGATACTCCTCTGAGTGACCTTTCAGCTCATGTTGGTACCAGTTATGTAGGTTTAACAAGTAAATGGCCACTTAACTAATTAAATGAGGGTGAAGACCCTCAGCTTGATAGCAAGTGTGACTTCAGATTTGCTGCTACACTGATTAAAGAATGTAAAAAACTTAAACCCTTTTCATTTATTTAATAATCTACACAGAGACATATCAGGCACACCATTCTGTTGGACACCACCAGGTGACTGAACGAACATCTTTAGCTAAATTCTAACCACATTTCTTTTTTTGTTAAATTTCTTATTAAAACAATGTGGTTAATTTACCTATTATTTACCATTAGACTTACAAGCTATACGACAAAAAAAAAAAAAAAAAATGGCGACTTCATTTTTGATATGACTTCTAAAAGTTTTTATTTAGTGAGAGACGTAAAAATAAAAATAAACATAAATAGGAGCAATTTGAGGACCACTTAATCAGTTTTTGATTTCTGTTTCTTTGTGGACAACACAAATAGAACCGGATCCAGCTTAGACAAATGCTATCATTATTCGCTCATTATTCATTATTTACGGTTTTAGTTCTGTTTTCTACATAAAAGACAGCTTTAAATTTAATTTCATTCGGAATTTAAAAACACTCTTTCAAAAACAGCGTGAGGACAAGAAAATGTATTGGCTCCGTTTTTATTTATTTAGCTCTGAAACAGGATAACTACCATTTATCACGTGTTTCGAGTGGTTGAGTCTGGAAGCAACACGCTCCCATGCTGTATCCTGAAGCTGTTGATCACTTTTGCATCACAAATTAAAAGCTACATTAGGAGATATGGTTTAACACTTTTGCATAATAAACTTTCTATTATCTGCCGGACTCTCGTTCTGTGATCTTACCGAGGTGCCCCGCGGTAGCAGCGTCGGTTCCAGCCGTGTGTGTGAGCAGGAGGTCCCTCTGTGATGGTGATAAACTCTCGCTGGAATATGAAGTTGAAGTCCCACCGTTTTCGGTGTTGCTGGGTTCATCTGTGCCCGCTGAATAATACAACCCGTCCGTTACCGAATTCGTGCTGTTGTAGCCGGGGGTCCCTGCCCAGAGGGGCCCCGGCAGACCCAGCACCGACAGAGAGCAGAGGAGGACTTGATTCAAAAACCACGTTTCCATGACTTTTTTTTTTTTTTGAAAGACCCCCGAAGTAGCGGCCGCAGATCGATTCCGCCAAAACGAGTGGATGCCCGGGAGTCCTCCACCGGGGACACCATGGGACGAGCGCTCCTGTTGTTGGAGAAAGTTTAGATGGGAAACGTGTGACTCCTGCTGGAGGTCCGGAGGAGATCCGTAGTTCTGCTGGCGGGGAGCGGAAGATAACAGAGCCGAAGCTGCAGCCTGTTATCACGGTGGAGGAGCCCGGGCTCCTCCTCCTCCTCCTCTTCCTCCACATACACACCAACAGATTCAAGTCTGATTACTGAGCTGCCTGCAGGTGTCAGAAGTAATACCCTCGAATGATTCCTAATAAGTGATGAAAGTGAGCGCTTTAGGTTTACACTTTAGAGTTTAACAATGTTTGAATAGTTATATTGAAGACAAAATGTGGGGGGAAAAATGAAAGCATCATGAGTTCATGATATCTGAAGTGAGGTTATATTAAGACATTATAAGCAGTGAACATCTTACTGACATAGCAGCCTTGGCATCCGCTTTTAGCACAAAACCAGATAAGTTGGATCTGAAGGTTGAGGGCCAAGATCAAAATGTGTTGAGGGATGTTATGTAAAATCAACTTTTTTTTTAGCTTTGTATCATGATATAATGTTATCCCCTCATACCTGGAGTGTTTTAATTCTTTCATGCATGTTTGAAAAATCTTTGAACTTCCCATGACAGCCATTTGAGGGTGCCTACTCATTTGAAAGCACAAAGCCCTGCTTATTTACCCCCAAGCTCCATGATCATTTTATGGGTAATAAGGCTAAACTAAAAAAAGTATTCATTAAAAAGAACTAATTTCTGGGATTTACTTGGTGTAAAAAATTTCTATTTTATTTGATTTATAAATACTCTTGCTGGACACAGGCCTAAACATACAATCTCGGTTTCAATATCTAAATTACGCCATTATGTGTTGGAACAGTCCGCCTCTAACAAACAACCAGATCTGCAATATTGCCGCCTATAACAAAGCATATTAACGTGTTAGAATATTACAAAGTTCATATGTAAATTCAACTGACAGCCTTCGGAAAGACTGTATATCCAGTCTGACCAAGTTTGAGCTACTTTTTAGATCCCAAATGAGCAAAGCTGGTAGAGACATGCCCCCAAAAGCTGTAATTGTAGCAAAAGGTGGTTCTACAAAGTACTGCCTCAGAGCTGCTGAATGCAAACCCTGTTGAAATTTTGATTTGCAAAACTAATAAAAGGTTCTATAATTTTCTTTCCTCTTAACTTTGTGTTGGTCCTAATAAAACACATTGAATTGTGTGGTTGTAACGCGACAAAATGTAACAAATTCAGATTCTCAAGAATCTGTTCTCGATTCTGATCAAGAACAGATTAATAAAGACCTAAACAAGAATGACAAACATTTCCAAGAGGTCACAAACGTAATGGTGACACATTTCTGACATTATATCAGGTCTTACTGGGTAAATGGTCAAAAACATAGGTGGCGTAAAAAGACTTCCAAATAACACTATCTTTTAAAGTATAAAAAACAGCAGTTATCTTATCTGACAACACTGAGCCAAAACATCCTGTGGTTTAAAGGTGTGCAAACTGACGTGTCGGGTACAGATGGCGCCTCAGCTGCAGCAACGCTATCGTCACAGCAATCTGGGACAACAAGCAGTCAAAAATCTCAAAACAACAGGAACCAAATATTTACTCTCAAGATGACATGCAATAAGGTATTATTGTGCTCACAGATCATCATGTGGCTGCTGTTGAGACTAAATATGACAGGAAGAAGGAAGAGGTGACATAATATACCTCTGCCAGCACTGCAGCTCAAGATCTACCTCAACCGCATCATGCAACCTGAGCAAACAAGTGGAATATCGTCATAAAGCATACATGTTCATGTGTGTGTGTTCATAATATGTAAGCAGAAGCTTGTGGTTGGTATTTGTATTTTGTCTAAACTTTACAAAATAATCCATGTGCCCTAAGATATTTTTGTTTCAAACTTGATTTTTCTGAAGAAGCAGGTTGAATATAATACGATTTTTGTGCTCTTTCAGTGAAAAAACATGGCTTTTCAAAATAAAATGCATCTTGCTGTGAATGATCTGAATATGAGTGTAAATCATACACATTTATTGTAACGTCACAAAACATTATGTTGGGCATATCAAACAACACAATTTTGAACAAAAATAAATGTCTATGTAAACTTAATTTGAAAACAAATGAATAAATGTGACTTTGAGCACCTAGATATATATTTACTCCTTCACCTTTTGTGCAATTCTAAGAAAAGCTGAGCTGTTCTTTCAACACTAATCAAAAATGACCTGAGGCACTTAAAGTCTTTGCTACATAGGAAACATGCAAAATGCAGCAGCACGAGGCACACTTTGTGGATTGAGGTTTTCAGTCATGACATAGAACTAAGTCAGAGTTCAAGTGTGTCACTGGTACGGTGGTTGCACCATTGTGTCGGCTTGGATGAACCGAGATTGGTGAAAGCGGTGGCGAGAGGAAAAGTCAGTATTGTCCTCAGTCAGTTGCTTGGTTTGGAGGCCGATTCCGGAGAGAGACGGCGTCACCACCATCTCATCCCGGGGAGATCCTCTCTTCCTGGAAGATAGGAAAGTGAGAATTTAAAACTTGAAAATGTTTTGAAGAAAGGAATAACTAAATTCACTGACATCTTAAGTGTGAATTAACATTCTCTGAAATACTGCTCCCTCTTACACTCTCTGTACAGATGTTTAAAATGCCACAAAATAAGCTGTTATTTAGAGACACGCTAAGCCCGAGACCTCAGTCTTTGCTGTGGTCCTCCTACAGTGAGGTTTTGAGATTTTTACCATCCTTCTCCCTGAGGGAGCTGGAAAATAAACTTGGGTCTCTTGTCAACCCTTGTTTGTCACAGCTCCGGTAGTTTTAACATTTTTTAATTAATGCTCTGACTGTAAATATGGGTAACTTTAAATAGTAGTTTGTGGTTACTTCTTTCAGTCCGTTAGGCAGCAATGAGCTGCCCTCTCATTGCAACAAAGAAGTCAGTTCTGGACATCCCTCTTCACCTATCTGGATACTTTGAACTCACTCCCAGATATTCTTCTCCCCATCTGTTTTGACCTCCTAAATTTTGTCCTTCCATGAGAGTTCCCCTCTATCTCTTTTTCTTCAAATAATCATTTGAAATAAACATTTGAAAGTCAACAGTAAAACCACACAATACCTGCATAGGTTGCCAAGAATTGACTTCAGCCACCTGAAAAAGCTGAACTGAGCTGCAATACCTGCAAATAAATCAAAGTAGGAATGGTTCAACTTTGCCTTGAGGGAAATAACTTTTTGGACCTCAGTTATAAGATTTTACTGAACTTCAAAGTGTTTCAGAAAATCTGCTCCGAGACGAGCAGATTTTTCATCATCCACCTGTGAGACAAATCTTGACACCGGAGCTTGAAAATGTGTGGAGTCAGTTAGCCAACACGTGTTGCACTGCACAGATACAGCTTTTGGAGAAATCCTAAGCCACAACAGCTGCAAAGCTGCTGTAGGGAGAGACTGCAAGGGAAGCCTAAAAACAGAGGCTGTTACTATAGATAAATATTAACTGAACATGGAGGAGCCATTTTAAATGCATCCAGTTTTCCCTCAAGTTAAGTATATGAGATTTGAACATTACAAAATGTTTTAATTTTAAGCAACATATCAATAACTGACCTTTTTATACTCATAAGTAAAATATACACATTAAAGGAAACAAAAGGACTCATTTGAAATCCCAATGGCTAAATCTGTCGACACCCTTAGTGAAAAACATTTTAAAAACAATTAACTTTAATTGCGATATCATAATTTCTGATTTTAGGCAAGTCTAAATGATGTACATTTGTTTGATATGGAAAAAAGAATCATATGGTTAAAAAATATCTTTCTGTATTCTTTGACTTAAATGTAATCAAGACATATTATTTTAATTTATACAGAGTTTATAGGAACTTCTAAAATATGACCTTCAGTTTCCCCGTTCAACGAAAAAGTGCTCTCAAATTAAAGACTGAAGTCTCGATAGATTTCTATACAAGATTACCACTGAAATAAAAATATTAATTTTGTTCAGGCTGGTTCCATGTCTTAACCAGTCATGCCACATACATACAGACTAGCGTCACAAAGTCACACACAGATAAATGAGCTTACAGACATTACCTGTAGGTAAACCAGGACTTGTTTTCCCAATGTAGAAGAAGAGCAGCAATGCAACCAGGATGTTGGCTAAAGCATAAGCCCACTGAATGATAAACATTATCAATATGGAACTCATTGCCTGCAAAAGAAAATGTTCAGATTAATCATTAATTGTAAAGTCATTTGAAAACAGATTATGAGAACAGGAAAACTGTAATTAGCTGCATGTGTTGATGTGTTTTACCCCAATGAGGGCAATCCAGTGGTTACATAACTTTGTGTAGAAGGCATCGCGCATGGGTTGAATTTCAAAGTGTTGCTGCTCTGGTTTTTCTTCATTACCTGAAAGATTAAAGGTCAGTACAAACAGGACAAGGTCACTTCTGTGTTAACACTTGGTCTCAGTGAATTACGCACCTGCATTGTAAAGATGAGTCTCTGCAGGTGAATCTTGCTGTGCGTCACCTGTCCTAGTGTGATATTTGATTTCAGGTTGATCTCCAGCCCTGAACTCCTCATCTCCACTTTGCCCTTTGTTCCCCTCCTCGAGTGGAGCTGAGCTCTGCTCCCCTCCGTTTTCATTTGAGAACATGTTGCTGTTCAGATCCAGACCAAAGCTGTGCATCAGTCTCTGCTTGGTGGCAGCCTTCCTACTCTGAGATCCGCTGCACAGATCCTTCCTCGGAGTCATCTTCTCTGGTTCAGGATCAAGTTTGGAGACAGGTGGGAATATCTGGTCCATATCCCTATTGAACTCCAACAGAGTCCCTTTTCCCTGCGGACTTTCGCCTCCGCTCCCATAGTTGGGGGGAGGGGATTCAATCAGAGGCCTGGAGCTTTGCTTGGTCGACCTGTGCCTGCTTCTGCTTCCTGAAATGATCTGTCTCTTCTGTTTCGATTGAAGCTGGAAGGTCATGGCCACACAAAAGTAGGAGTAGTCAACGAAGCTGTAGGTGAGCATGAAGTTGATGGTGACAATTGGTGCCAGCACATTGACCCGACCAATGAAAATGAATGCCAAGGTCAGCATGCTGGTTAGACAAATGGCCGCCACGGGGGTCCGGTTTGGGCCTTTCTGCCAACAGGACAAAAATTACACAGCATGGTTAGCAATGCTATACTCGACACCCAATCATTCCAAAATCTAGATTGGGTTACGTGGGTGTGTAAGTAGTAGTTTTAATAAAGTTACTGCTTAATTTTTCTACCCTGGACTATAGAACTTGGAGAATGAAACAGATTCTCTTATGAGCTGGTTAGCAAAAAACAAAGCAAACTAAAGGTGAACAAGCCAACTGATACAGACACACAAGCATTTCAGTATACATCAAGTGGCATCTGAAGATACTTGCTTTCTATCATTTTAATGTCAATAGCCATACATTTTTTGTTGCCGTTTTTATATATCTGGGTTTTAAGTTGAAGAAAACAAGTCTACAATGTTTAAGATTTTGTGACCCATTCTTGATTTTCTAAAGCAAGAAAAGGTGACATTTATTAATGCAAAACAAGTAATGACTAAAAGAAAATTGATAAAGGCAATACAAGTTTACTTCTCATGGAATGTGGCTTCAATACGACATGAATTTATACATAATGACATTCTTTTTATGTTTTAGGTTTTAAATAACAATCCTCTGATGGGTTATTTTTTTCCTCCTTTCAAGCTTATAATGGCAAATTTATAACTGAATTAAAACTTCATAGTTACAATCAATTATTGTTGACTCTATGCACTTTTGCTAAAGAAGCAATACATGGCTTTAATCTCAAATTACTTGGTTTTGCCTTTTTCCTTGGCCAACATGACAGCTTTGTAATCGAAGTGAAGCCTCCATTTTGTAGCAACAGTTCCATTAATATGCCCCAAATACATTTAAATAAACATAAAAATAACCAATTTATTGATGGCTATCTAAATATAGGTCTTACTTCCACTTTAACTTTCAAAGAAAATGCCACAGAGCTGCCTCCTTCTGCAGGTCTCAATCTGTCACCAATCTGTCACCAAACGGCAACCTCTTCAACTTCGTCTTGTTGCACAGTTACAGGAGGACTGCTATGCGCCTGGCGGGCCTCCAGAGCACACAGCAGAGCAGGGCCCTGCCCGTCGCCCTTCCTGCGTTTGTTCTGAGGCTTTGATTTGGGCCAAGATGTCTCAGGCCTAATTCCAGCCTGCTGAGAGAGGTCGAGCATTGATGCCATACAGGGAAGCCTGGGGTCAAAGAGGTCACGTCGTCAACGTGACTGTCCACCAAATGTGCAGCAGCAGCATGTTGTAACGCTGCTCTGCTGAGGTCAGTTCACTCACTTCTACTGTATGGAGCCCAAACTATAATTAGGCAGCTCAGAAACAGTTTCCTGCCGAGTCTGAGCACCACACCCCCTATGCATGCAGGCTACACACTTAACGGGTTACAATATGCCATTCGCTGCAGGTGACACAGTCAATCTGCATGTTGACAGATTCATTTCAATATATGTGAAGCTGCAATGATATTAACTTCCTGCACACGACTTGAACTTTAGTGATTTCATGCTTTTATTTATTCAGTAGACGACTACAACTAGAAATCAACCCATCATAGCCATTTTAATTGTCACCGTCTCTGTATAGTTCATTTTCGCAATGGCCCGCTACCTTCCAAGTTGAGTTCACAGTTCTTAATGAATTTTGCAACGAAGTTCATAATTTACTTCCAGTCGGGGTGAAGGCAATGTGTACATGAACACTCTGAGAAGTAATAAGAAATTTTGGGCTTTTTGGTGTTAAATAAATAAGCTATGGCTACATGTTGAAATTTGAGATCTTGGAAATGGATCTACTTTCCTTTAAATCCTTACTTTCTGTGGCAGAATGACTGCACAATGCATCTTTCTTTAACAAAGAAAACAAGATTCGGCACCGTTTCTTGTTTATCATGAGATATACTGAAAGGGTGCTTGTCTTCAGACTGAACTGGAGCTTTAATCAAGATGAAAATTAGTTTTGGAGAACTGAAGAAGCATGTTGAATGAGAGGCGAGACATCCTAACAGAATGAGCCCATGTGTGTGTGTGTGTGTGTGTGTGTGTTTTTTTTGTTTTTTTTTTACCTTTGGATAAACCTTAAATCTTTTACATACACTTAAACATGAATTGTAGACTGAAGTAAAAGCTCCAAAAGCACACAGCGATAATAAAATAATCTCAGGCTTTGTCATGCTGATTGAAGGTCATTCCCTCAACCTTCTAACCACCCACCCCTCTTGCTAGGAAGGTCAGCGAGGGGATGACCCTCTCTTCGGCGATGCACTGGAGGATCCTGGGTGCTCCATACAAGCCACCCATGCAGGAAGCCAGGGAGGAGATGTAAAGTCCCAGCAGAAAGAGGAAACCCACCAAGGAGACCTGGAGGAAGACGGAAAACAAACACAGGGTGAAAAGGATGAGGTGGGGTTGAGATCTCATGAAAGCTACGCCCAAGTCAGTTCCGCTGCAGTCGGCCCTTTGCAAAAACAATGAGCAGTAATCACTGATGGAGAAGTCAAGGACTTCTGCGCTTGATTCAAGTAAAATATATATTTTTTCCAACTGAGAAGTTTACATATGTGTTCCCAGACAGTCATATTTTAAAATAAAAATGTTCACATGCTGTCATGCACAAAATTCTATGTATTTTCTGGGGATTTTGAGTGACAGACCACCACAAAATACCACTGGACAGTAAAAATGTGAGGAAAATGATTAATGGTTTTGAAACGGCTTCACCAATAACAATATACAAAGTGTGATGTGAATTTATATAACCTCCCTGAATCAATGATTTGTCGACCAAACTACTGCTGCAGATTTAGCTGCAAGTTATTTGTGAGCCTTCAAGGAGCAGAGGCTGAACAGTTTTATTTACACTGAGAATAAATTACACAAATGGAATGAAATTCAGAGAATGCTGTGCTAGTTTGTGAGTTAGCTGGGTGTCACAACTTCCATGGGTTCTTTGACGCCTCCAGTTGAGAGATACCAGTCAAAAACAAACAAACTAAAAAAAAAAAAATCACCGGCAATACAGAAAATGGTCAAATATGAATATTTTCCCCAACATAGAATTGGAATAAGTTTTTCAAAAAACTCCAAGCATTTCTAAAGTACACACCGGAGGAGGCTGAACCAACCACAGCATATCAACAAAGTGAGCCATGGTGGGAAACCCCCTAACCATGAATCCTCAGCTGGTAGGCCTGTGTTACATGGCTGGATGGAAACAGAGAGGAGTTTACCTTCTCTGCTATCAAGAAGTCATAGCGGAGAGCTTCTCTGGTGCAAATGGCCCCCAGGAGGAAGACAAAGACCAGATACAGGAACCACCTGCAGGTCACAGACAGTACACCACACCAAATTATAAACAACAGCTCCTCTCCCTATTAATACAAAAAGTCAGACAGAATAATGTCACTATATATCTGATAGGTTCGTGCCAGGAATGTAGGTTTGCTTGTTCTCTCCACTGAAACAGGAAAGATTTGACCTTTCACAAAAACACCACAGCAGGCAGGGAAAGTAACATCTGTGGTTTCGTAAATTTCCCTTGAGGACAACAATTGCCATCATCCTGTTAGATGTGCAAGCATGTCTTTATAAATTAGAACATCATTGAAAAACACATTTATTTTATTAATTCAACTTAAGATGTGCCTCTCACAGCTTCATTACACACACACAATCATTTTCAAGTATTAGTTTCAGTTCATTTTGGATGTAGTAACAAGGTAGAATATTCCTGAGGAGCTAAGGAAGCCCAGGATGCTTTAATATGGACCTTCAGATAATCTAAAAATTTTCTCACCCTCCTCTAGATAACACTATATGGATTCTCTGTGGAGTTTGGCTCAGGCAGGTTTACTGGCTAATCAAGCAAAGTGAGACCACCATTATTGGACAAGCAGATACTGGTACTTATAATCAATCAATCAATCAAATTTTATTTGTATAGCACATTTCAGCAGCAAGGCATTTCAAAGTGCTTTACATAATTAAAATAAAAAGAGCGTGTGACATTGAATAATAACAGCTTATAACAGTGGTGGGAGGTATTGGGTCCTGCTGGAAAAGTGAAATCGTCATCACCACGACGATTTCCCTAAGACTGTCAGCATAGGGAAGCATGAAGCACAAACATTTCCTGGTAGACGGCTGCTCTGACCTTTCACCTGATAAAGCACAGCGGACCAACACCAGCAGATGAGACGGCTGCCCAGAACATCACTGTTTTTGAAGCTTCACACAACATTTCAATCAATTTGAATTCCACTCTTCCGCCAGGTTCTGACAGGCTTTACAAAATAAATGCAAAATCTACTTTCTTCTGAAATTAGGACTTTGTCTGTGGTCCAGAAATTATTTTACACAAACAACTCATCAGCTGAAGTTCATGGCTTGGAGGTTTTAGCTGCGTGGCATCTCTTAAAACACAAAACGTAGCCAAGTCAAAACATTTCTGCATTAAAACATTTGCTCATCTCATGTAATTTTGGATTCCCATAAGCTTTAAATCCCAATCATCAAAATGAACACAAACACCTGAAATATATCACTCTGTGTGTCATCAACATGAACTATATCATGTTTAAACGATATTCTAACTTGTGTGGATTCACCTGGACAGCTAAAGTATAAATCTACTGTGTTTTTGTGTGTCTTATTTTTTCGGGAGGGTGAACTCAGCTGCTGCCGTACGAAGTAAAAACAGCTGCTAGGGTTCCCACGGGGATGTTGTGCTCTGGCCGCTGCAGGTCTGAACTCATGTTGAATCCTGCCATGACCCCTAAGCATGAACACACACAAACGGTCACCAAAAAAAACATGCAAAATGTTAGAGTCATGGAGTGTGTAGCTAAAAAAAACAAACAAAGGGGGAGTGGAGTTGTTGACATACTTTGTGTGATTAATGAATCTTGTTATCTAACGGGAGGCAGGAAGGGTGGGAGAGCACGCACCTGTAGCAGCAGGGAAGAAGACCCCAAATACTGTGAAGAAGTTTTCTCCTGGGCTATAATCTGGTATGATGTTACTACTGAGAAGCTTGGCTGAGTAACCCACGAAGCCATGCTCTGAAAGAAATAAAATATGCTTGAAAGCATTCCCTGGTTTTCAAAAAAAAAAAAAAAAAGTTTTTCAAATGTATTTTTTAAGCCCGAGAACCATGTGCATACTTCATCAGGATAAAAAAAAAATGTATCTCGAGTGGTGGGAGGAGAACAATAATGAGTTTGAGGTGTCTCAAGATTGAAGTCCAATAGAGAGTCTGTGGGTTATGCTGCAAAAATATGTCAGATTTCATAGAGGCCCACCCTGCAGCTTACAGGACTCAAAGGATCTGCTGCTTACAGATTGGTGCCAGATATCACAGCACATCTTCAGGGGTCTAGTGAACCCCAGTGGAAAGGCTGTTTTGGTTACAGACAAGAGGGCGCAAATATACAAACACATTTTAGTCACATTTCCCCCAAAGCCTAACCTATTAGTTTGGAAGTCAGTTTGGGAATAAATGAGTAACCAAGACCCAAAGGAAGATCTGAAAAGACTGCAAAAATGTTTCTCAGATCTGGCCTATAATGAAACGTATGCTTTTTGGAAATCAATTTCAAGTGCTCCAGACTTTCATATTCCACAACAGAGTCTTTAAAGTATTTTTATGTGTTTTTTTATTTCTACAATGTGCCCTTAGAAATCATGCTCATTAACAAAATTTTGAATATATCGACTTATGCAACATTATAAATGATTTATCTGGGGGACCAAAACTACCCAACCAAACCTGTGTCAAAAAATGAATCCCCAAACATGTTAAAGAATATCTGTGACGACTACGCACATTTATTTATTTTTTCAAAAGTCTGAGTTTAGTCACACTAGTAAAAACAAGGCTTGACTAAATCATCCCACTTTGACTGAATTAAAATCATTCTACAAAGAAGAGTGGGCCAAAGTTTCCCCACAGCTTTATATGAAACCTATTACCAATTATTGCCAATGCTTGATGCCAATTAATAGGTTTAGGGTCAATTTGTTTTCCACATAGGGTCGGATGGGTTTGGACAGCCTTTTTACCTTAAAACAACAAATTATTTAAAACGTGCTTACTAAGATTATCTTTGAAATATTGAAAAGGTGACAAAAAGACTAAGACATATTTAGGAAAGCCAACTCCTTCACAAAATGGTAAATTGATGAGGAAAAGTGTTTAACTTGGGAAATGTATGCATCTCATGTTACGTATCCTAAGTTAGGATTAGGACTAAAATAGACAAACCATACTTGCTGCTCTATTTACTTTCCTTCATTAAACAAATACAGTATATGTAAACATATAATCGTTACCATCTCTTTGATGAATATCGTATTCAATGTTGCAAAAAGAAAGGTTCATCATATCGAATAGATGACTTCAAAGATTTTGCTTTGCAACTGCACAGTCTGCATAGTTCCATAAAACACAGACACCATTTGGTCTAATGTGAGTGAATGGATCAGGAGTGGTCAAACCAAATGGCAACAGCAGGTAGTGCAGCCCTTTCCAGGCAGAGTGGGTCAGTTCAGTCTGGACTGGTCTGTCAAAGGAGTGACTGAAGGTCATTCTGCGCTGGTGGGGGCCCGCTAAAAACCCCACAGCCTGGAGAACCTGCCTGCATTACAACACCGGACATTTCCCCCCCCCTTTGGTTATATTGCGATGGGAAAGAATGTGTTCTCTCAGATTAATGACATGTTTATCCTAAAGGAAGTCGCCACCCTTTTCAGAAGCTTAGCAGCTTCCAAGTTTTGGAAAAAGAATAAAAGTTAGCGAGAGAGGGAGTGGGCGTGCTTTTTTCTCCTTTTTTCTTTAGGAAATACCTTTGTTTTAGGGACTCGTGATCCCGATGAGATGTATTTAAACTCTTGCTCACTCTGTGCCCCACTGAGATCACCATGTCTAAACAGTCAGGACCTAACAAATCCACTGTGTCTGTGTCCACAACAATAGCTCCCCACCCATATTACAACATCCTACCGCAACATCCAAGAGAGTCTGACGGCGCCTGCTCTGACTACTGAACTCTGTTTGAAAGGGTGTTCACATGTTCAAATTCTATCACCTAAAACTTGGAAAGCTCATGCACAGTGCCAGGCGAGGTGTCTGTTGGAAAACTTGCTCTGTTTTATTTAACTTTAAAGGATATCGTAGGAAAATTAAGAATCGCAACAGCTTGCAGAAAATGACAACTCAAAATTCAGAGACTTGGGCAATTAAAATGTTACTTCAAATCAATAAAAAAAAGGATATTTAAGACAGAAATGTCAGTCTTCCGAAAAGTGTGTCCATTTCCAAGCATTCAATACTAGGTTGGGCTTCCTTTGGCAGGAACTGCAGCATCAAAGAAGGTCAATCAAGCTATGACATCACGACTTTCTAATATTTATCCTTTCCAAATGTTAAAATTTTCTTCAAGACTTAATTTAGGGTTTTTATTGTCCATCATTCATGATCATCAAAATTGCAAGAAAGGAAAGCTTGATATCTTTCACTTCATCTGTTACAAATCACTTTCTGAAAAAAGGAACAGATACTTTTTCACAATATTGATTTTTTTTTAGATAAACCTGAGTTTTATACTGCCTAGAAAAAAACTTGACATAGATAACAGATGGGTAAAGAGAGACAGCGCCTTTGTTTTTTTATATTTTAAGTTATCAGCCATATTTTGATGTCAAATCTGATAAGAAAGTTCCACTTTTTCTGTAACAAGCATATGTGTGGGGTTCTTCACCGAGCGCAGCATTCCTCTGATGCACACTGGAATGCGTAGTCGGATTACATGAGCATCCGAGGCCTCTCCCTCTGCTGAACTGACCTCCTACTCTCCCACCCCAACAAGTATGGACTGCGCTGAGCACACAGTAGGCTGTGATTTTACCAAGGTGGAGCAGATCCCAGAGGGGCGACTGAAAACTATATATTACAGTTTGGACCACAAAACAATAATGGGGGGGGGGAAAAAATAAATAAATGTGGCGGTCCCTGGAGTGAGAAGAACCTTTAGATCTCTGTGCTGTCCATCTCCGTTTCTCATCTTCCAAAAATGTGGGTGAGTCTGGTTAACACCCTAAACCCCAGACCCAAGGAGCCCATTACGGCTTCCTGCTCTGTAGGGAGAAAAGGCTTCAACTGGGACAGGGTGAGGCGTGCTGAGCTGTAATTCATCTCTGGATCACAGTCAGAGGAGTTTGTGGTTGAGAAGATTGGTCACAGAGACAATACACTGGCAGCTTTATTGACTAAATTCTAGTAATTTACTGCACTTGAAGAGGGAAATGGATTCCCCCACAATCTTGTGTATGACAAAATAATTATAAGCCCACACAGTTCAGAGAGGTTGGATGTTCAATTCCACCTGTTTGGTCCGACTTTGCAAATGACAAAGTATTGATGCAGTGTAATAAACAACAGCATTAAATTTGGTTTCTATCAGATAGTGAAAATATAAAGAGTCAAACATTTTCCTAGCTTGAAAAATACATTCAATCAATACTCTAGATCCAACTGAGACAGCCAACAGTTTAGTATTTGTTCCTATTTAGCACATCTTTGTAAAGGAAAAGAAAACGTATTAATGGTTTTAAACTCCCTTGCCAATAAATCACTAAAATTAAAGAATGTGGCATGTTTTTCTTTTAAGCCTCCTTCCAATACAACTAAATTCCCTGAGAAGTAAACCAGTTAATACATAGAACCAAACCTGACATGCCACCTTGACCAAATTATGACCACTGGGGAAACTAGGCGGTGGCAGCAATATGACAGGATAACTGTGCAGACGTGATGACAAAAACTGCAAAAAAAAAAAAAACAAACAAAAAAAACTGAGCAAAGATTCACACAGTATGGCAAGTCAAGAACAGCAGTGCTTGAAGCAGGGACAATCTGAAGGAACAATTAAGAGGCTGCAAAAGACTTGAATCCTTAAATATGCAACCAGAGTTACAGTGAAATGGTTAGATCCAAGCATACTGATGTGTGAGAGAATGCTGTTGTCGGAGCCCTGATCTAAGTCCAACATTGTAACTGTAGCAAGAATTAAACTTTGTTAAACATAGACACTCGTGAGTTACTCTAACTGAGCTGAGCAATTTGCAAAGAGCTTCAGAGAAATAGTTCAGGTTCAAAATGTGCGACGCTAGAATAGATATCCCAAAAGATCCGTCCCATTTATCTGCAATAAATGGCATCAAATACGAAATGCATGTCACAGTTTTTATTTTTTGTTGTTGTTACTAAAAACATTTTAGAAACCATGTTTTATTCTATTTCCACTTCACAATTATGTGCTTCTTTGTGTTGGTCTGTAATTTATTCTGCCCATAAAATAGTGAAGTGTGGCAAAATGCTTAAGGGGTTGGAATACTTTTGCAAACCACCAAGTTCTTTATATCATGTCAGAAGCTGAAAATACTGAGAAGCTACATTTAGTTTAATTTAATTAAAATGTGAAATATTTGCTTAGCACAACATTTGGTTTGCATAACCTGTCTCCTGTTATAGTGGCAGCCTATGAAGTTTTTTTTTTTTTTTTCCCTGTAACTGCCTTAACGGGAGAACTTGCCAAGCGGACATGTTATCAAACCATGACCACATCATTTCGCCGGTGGCTCCCACTTCCTCTAGGATGTGCTCCAGCGTTCACTGAGTTTAAACTAATCTGGGCCGTTTCACTTTGTTAGGGGACCTGTTGGTCCTCTGCCAATAATGAAATCATCATCACTGCACACCAAAGCAGCATTTTTAATTGGAACAACCTGGAGTAGGAGTAGTGGCTGGTTCTCCCACGGTTCTTCACAGCTGCAATGTGGTCTCTGCTAATCGTGTTATAAAACAAACGAAAGGGTCAAGAGGTCACCAATAGCAGACTTAGGTTTAATGGGATAATAAAAAGGAGTTTTGCACGGACTGACATCTACTGACTATGTAGTGTCATAAATTCATGTTTAGGTGGGAGGGGGAGTGTTCTTCAGTTACTGTTTTGAATTTTGGAGCAGTTTTCTCTTCCCACTGCAAAGGAAGTTGATAACCACTGAGAACAGGAAATGTAGGGTAGGACTTCCTGCAGGCCAACAAAAGGAAACAATCTAGTCAACCAAAGAAAACTCCTAACATCAGAGTCTCAACATAACTAAAAAAATAAAGAAATAAAATAAGACAACTTTACATTGATCTTGACAGAAGCGGGACAAGAGTTTATAAATAAATTTAAAAAAAATTTCAATGGGACATGATCAACTGCAAAAAATAACATTGGAGCACCACCTACTGGCCTGAAAACGCCATAAAATCAAGACTTGCATTGCAAAACTGAATGAAAATGAAACAAATGTTTCTATCAATTGGGGGGTGTTCTCCTACAAGGTAAATAATAAAAATAAAAAAACTAACTAACTTAATTTAAGCTAACTTAAATTAGTTGAAGTTTTAACAACCACTAACAATTCACCAGATTGATGTCTACGATTGATGACATCTATTTAATTGAATGCGTCTGTTCCTACAGCGTGTAAAATTTTAAAAGCCGAATGAGATTGAAATTTGTTTAATCTAGAAAATGTTCTGAAAAACGGCACATTTCACAGAAAGTGTTTTTTGGCTTTGTATTCTGTTTGTTTTATATATTTACAGCCATTAACGTGGATGAGTTGATTCTCATCAGTTACTTCAATCACATAATAAAAGAAACAAGCAGAAAGTCAAAGATATTACAGAGAAACTCAAAGAAATTCATGTTTGTAAAGTGAGATGGAAAGAATAAATGCTTTTTTTATTTTACTTATATGCAAAAAGAAGCAAAATCACAGAATGGATTCTGACAAGAGATTCTGAGTTGCTTCACAACTGGACTAGGAATAAACCCTTCAAACACATAAATGTGCTTAGGTCTAATGAATTTCATCGCATCTCTCGCTGAATGTTTAGTAATCATTCTGCTGGAAGATGAACCTTTAGGACTTTTGCCATCATAGTTAAGTATTTCCTCCAGGATTTTCCTGCATTTTTGCATCCCTTCTGGCCAGCTGCCCTTTCATTTTAAAAAGAAGCACTTTTTTTTTTTTTTTTAACAGTCACAACCACTGAGCCGTACCTGGATCGAGGTGTGTGTAGGTGCCAATAACAAAGTCCAGAGTGGAGACTGCCAACACAGCCAGCAGCAGCAGCTGCAGTCTGACGATCCACTTCACACCTGCCAGGTTGATCCCTAGCAACGCTAGGAGGACAGCTGCCGACATGCAGCGCACCACCCACTGACTCTGCAGACCCAGAAGTTCTGCCACGGACTCGGAGAAGCCCGTGAGGTACATGGCGCCGGCGACACACTGCGGAGAAGAAAGGCGGCGGGAGAGCAGTCACCCTGAAGAATCTTCGAGTTGCATTAAAGGAGGGAGTGCAGTTTGAACTCACCTGTCCAAAGACGTAGAGGAGGCCAACTGTACCCCCGATTCGGCCTCCCAACACGTTGGAGATCATGGAGTAGACTCCTCCGCTCCCAACCCCACAGTGCTCGCCCACTCCGATCCCTGACATTACTGTCACTAAGGCAACCAAAACCACCACGGAGACGAGGAGCAACCCCAGCAGCACGCCAGTGTTACCCTGATGATGTAGTTAGACATTACAACATACTGTATAGCACGCATGTCATTTTGAACTAAATGACATGCACGTTGAAAATGTTATATTCAATGTTTTTTTTTTTTTTTCCTTTCAATTTTCAACATTGTTTGCAAAGTTACATCGAATTTAGCAATAATTGATTGTCTGCAAATTGCATGTTGGAATTTGTCAGCAGAAATGCAACTGGCATTAGAATGAAAGAAAAAGTCCATTCAGTATTTCTCTATTCCTTAGCTAGATATTATATCTCTGCAGCTCTTATAGAAAAACTGCAAGCAGGACATGGTGAGCAGGTGTTGAGCCGTCAGTCATGCTTAGCAACAAAGTTTCCCCTTTACACATAAACATCTGTATCATTTCTGTCTGATAAGATGCATGTCATTCTCAATGAGAAACATCGTCTTCTGGCTCGAAAACTACATCTGAGCTGTCAGACAAGATCAACAAGCATGTAAGTGTCTTTGCGGCTGCATCTAATCGCCAAATAAATGCAAACAGTAATATTTGCATTGTCAACTGTAACATCTCTTGGCAAGTGGCAAATATTGTTACAAAACACTTCCTTGCCAGCCAGCTGCTTTTAAACATGCTGAGATAGTTTAATCAAAATATTCATAGAAGGCAGTCAACGTATAGGACACACACAGTCCTATATGTTGACTGCCTTCTATGTTTAAGGACTTGTAAAGGATTGTTTTGTAATCAGCATTAGTTTACGCTGATTTAAAACTCATGATGTAGTGATTTTTTAAAAAGGTGTTTCATTCATTTCTGTTAAAATGTTCACTCAAGGTCCTAATAAATCTAGTTGAACACAACATTCTCTTGCTTGGAGTGTTTTGTTGGTCTAAAGGTGTTGTCTATCTCTGGATATACTCAGGAATACTTCTCTTCATTAGTACCCATTTTTTGTGATGTACCCCAAAGGTCTATTTTTGGTCCTACTCTGTTGGAAAAGTGGGTATGATGTAAAATTCACTTTTTTGAGCCTTATATCATGATATAATGCTGTTCCCTCATCAAAACCAGACCTGGACAAACGCAGGGATGCTTTCGTCACCTCAAGGTTGGATTACTGTAATTCCCTTTACTTTGGCCTTGAACAATTGCAATTCTTCTTCAGACGACTGACGCCATTTTTCTTGCTTTCAACTACCTTACAATTCCCTTCGGTCAACATTGTTTTTTTAAAACTGCTGTAGAAATACGGGTTTCATCTTGATATGCTGCAGCCGTTGCACACTTACCACCAGGTATCCGGTGCGCAGAAACAGAACTACCCCAAAGATATTGATCATGCAGGTGGTGAAAACGCCATCCCAAGTCCCAAAAAGCACCGGCTCCCACACAAACAGCTTGATCCTCCACCACGGCTGGCTAGGCTGGTGGAAACGCTGCACATTGAAGACAGTTAAGTTTTGACGGTTTGGAGATGTCTATCTCCCAAAGCATTTGATTTGAAAACTGACCCCCTCTTCTGGTTTTCAGATTTTAACTGAAATCCATCCGTGAAACTACAAACAGCAAACTTTACTGTAATGCCTAGCAAAACTTTAACACCACTTGAACTTGTTCACAATTTTGAATGTTAAAACAACAAAACTTCAATGCATCTTGTTCTGATCTCTGTGACAGACCAACACAAAACTGTAGCGACAAAGTACATCGTTTTCAAATTTTATTTTGTAAAAAAGGTATGGCATGGATTTGTAGCCAGTATGACTGCTAACCTATTGAGAAGAGGCTGTAGGTAGACAGGTTTGCCAACGAAAGCAGTCAAGAAGCCCATAATAACTATATCATGAAGTTCAATGGGTATTCTTGTTCTTAAAATATTGAGCTGATAAAAAAAAATATATAATACCTGTGCGTCTTCATGAAACAGATCGTGAACATGTGTGTTTGTGTTAGTGTCAGCAGATCCCTCCTTCAGCAGCTTGGTCCCATCGCCCTCCGGGCCCCAGGTGTGCACATGCCAACGCACTGGCAGGGTCTCCATTGCCACCTGAAAAGCTCCTTGACTGACATGAAACGTAGGCCTTGTGTTTTTCGCTTGTTTTCTTGTCTCATCCAAACATATGCATATCTGAAGCCAGTCTGCGTGGAAGCTGACAGGAGGCAACCGGCACCGCCGCCTTTCCCTGTAAAACAGCAACAGGTGCAGCAGGAGGTCACCCGGATACAGCTGGGTGTGCTCTGACGCCGCGGCGCCAACATTCGACAGTCACGGTTTTTACCTGAAACTCAGCGAAGACCAACAGTTTTTTTTTTTTTTTTTTTTTACAGTAGTTTCGCCTTCCGAAAATTTACTGAGCTTTAAATTGAAGCTTTAACATTATGATACAGGTAAAAATGACAACGTTCCCACAAAAGCTTACATTTCAAATAATTGCATAAGCAACGACAAATGCGAAAAGTAAAACCCTAATCGGGTTCGTATTTGTTTAGCTTGAGTGTTAGACGTAAACTTTAACCTAATTTTGTAGGTTTTTTTATATATATATATAAATTCCTCATTGTGTTCAATATAGCTATTACCTTTCACATTTCCATTCGTTTACTCGGAAAAAAAAAAAAGGGAAAAGATCCAAATTAAAATCCTGAACGATAAATCCAGCCAGCAGAGTGGGGACGTGTGAAAACGTCAGCAGGTGAACTATCTTCATGCCTCTGCTTACCTTTCCAGGGTGTGTTGGAAGCTTCTAGGATCCTGTGTTAGTCTTGGCAAGAAGCCCAGATGTACAAGGTTGATTAATGATTGAAGCTCGAAAAACCCAAACATTTCAATTTTTTTTAAAGGTGTTTGTCGTGTATTCTCAAAGAAATGTGTGACAGCAAAATTAAGCTTGGATTTATAAATGTGCTAAATACATTTCTTAAAAAGCAAACTATTTGGCGACTGAGAATGCATTATTCTCACATGTAGCTCAAAGGTTTGCATGCAGCCATAGAATAAAAATAAGACATCAGCATCAGTCCAATTTTATATATACATATAAAAAAAGGTGTTTACTTACTTTCATATACTTAAATATTTTTGTATCAGTTGCTTTATGTGATGTCAACTTTTTTGTAGGTTATTCAAGTTAAACATTAAACAACTAAAGAGCAAAACAAAATACTGTTCTCATTTATTTCAGCTGATATCTAAAGTGACTTCACAGAGAAGTAATTTTTGTATGTGGCATAAATTAAGCCAGCAACCAAATCTTAAATTAAATACAATTTTTTACCCACCAGAGAGGGATTCTAAAGTTAAGAATGAGACAACCTAGCCTGCAAGCAGTTTTTATTGTCCGTAAGTCCACATCCATCCAAAAAGGGTTGCTGTGTTTGTGTTCCTACAAGTCATACTTTTTACAATTTAAAACAGGAAACTTACCAATTAATACATTTATAAAAGAAAATTTCTTCATAATTTTAAAACCAGGAGGATTTTTTTTATTTGTTATGCTTAAAGTTCCACTAGAAAAAACAAAAACAAAACAAAAGCTAGATCACACACTTTATCCCACCTTTCACCTGATGAGACGAACAAACCCTCCCATGCACAAGCGAGTACAGACAATGGATGGATAAGTACCTGGCGAGAACTCATTTTAACAAACCTTTTCATCAGCAATATTAAACAATTCTTCAAAGTCACATTATGTGAATAATTTTATTCATAAGGACAGTACACACAACAATCAAAAACAATTTAATCTGTTTGCCTACAAATCATGATATTTAGCAAAGCTCTAATTAAACGGGGTTAACTTGACTGATTAATTAGTTACAATTAAAGCTGCACATTATATGAAAAAAATAAAATTCCATCCAACCCAACAACCATGCAAATTAAGCTAATGTTTCATTAACCCTAAAGTGAAGCAGGAAGCTTCTTTGTCCAATTTTTTAAAAAAAAAGTTAAAAAAAAATGCTAATGTTTGGATTCCCATTTTTTTTATCGAAAAGGTCTCAACAGGAATTAGTAGAGAGCTAAAGGATGGTAGCAAGAGTGTCATTTACACATCAGTGACATGTTTCAAAAATATTATTTATAAAAAATCTATAATACAGATCTTTTTACACAAAACACTTTTTTTTCTAGCTTATACAAGGACACTTATGGCCAGAAGACAGACATAGGTAGACAAAAGGGAAAGAAACCTAAACTTTAGCATTGATGATAGAGGAAATGAATGGCATGTACTGGAATTTTCCAAAAGCAGAACAGGATTGAAGTTGCTGAATCCGTCTGCACTGTGCTCTTGAAGATCGCTTACAATTAAACCGGTAACTTGTGAAGAACTAGAAACCGCCTTAAGCTTTCAGACATAATCCAGCCTAAAACTGCTTTAACTGCTCAAGTTAAACATCTGACGTTGATCACAACTTGTAGGAAGAATCTCTCTCAACTACAAACCGTTCAGTAGAATCGTTATTCTAGTCGTCTGTTTACAGCTCTGGCAGTGCGTCCATCTCATTGCAGTATCCATGAAATGCTTGAAAACTAACAATGCCTTCCACTGACAAAAAGTGTCTCTTGCATCTTTTCTCCTTTTTAATAAACAGTACTTTGAACATAAAATATACACAACATATTTACAGCAGGATACTTTCTACACATTCTTGAGGAAATCAACTGAAATGAAAAAAAAAAAAAAAAACAAAAACAAAAGAATTGAATGACTAACATGGCGCCATCTGTCCCTGATTGTCGGTGAAAATGCAACAAGAGGGAGTTTTAAAACCATCCCAAAGTGGATGGAGCATGTACAGCTGATCAAGAAAACACATTTATGTACAATTAACAGCATGATTGAGTACATAAGGGTCATGATAAGTCACCCATTTGTAAATTGCATGTTTTCAATAAGACCTGAAAGATTGATTTCTAGCTAAACCTGTGGAACCAATAAAACCTACAAAAACAGTGAATAAAATGCAATTTCTTGTCAATAGTTTGAGACATTAAATTCTGTTTTCTTTCATAAACTTAAAAGCAACAAAACATAAAAGGCAAAATTAAATAAAGCTCCAAGTTCATCATAATTACAGTAAAAATAAACAAATTGATAGCTTATGTATTTACGAATATTGTGCAAGAGGAATTTGCAGCCTTACAGCATAGGCTGAGTGGGAAAAAAAAAAAAGTTTTGCAGGAATGAGTAAAAAGAAGTGCTAAAAAAAAGAACAGAAAGGCACAGAAGAAAACATAACACCAAGCAAATCATTTCTGCTTGTGCTGTATAACCTATAGTGAAAGAAAATTGCCAAATCCCAAAACCCTCATTTACTTCGACACAATGCTAAACAATATCTATAATCTTTTAAGTGACACATAGAGGATAATATATTTGATCAAATAATCTAAATGTGGCAAATGTTTTCAGTTGGTCTCATAAAAGGTAGCTGTTGACAGTGACTGTACATCCTACATTCCTTGTAGAAAGAATGTGCAAACAGACCGTACACCAAGCACAAACCTGAAGTGATTTAATACCAACTAAATAAGAATTATCCTGCGACCATTTTTATGGGCGCAGCTCTGTGAAGCCCAAACCATTTTTTAAAGTGAGACAAAAACTTTCTAATCAAGATTTGTTACACAGTCTGGAAAAATTCATATGACTTAAAATCTCCTCAAATTTCACCGGAAATTTACATTTGGATGTCAAACCAACCAAATTGGACACAATTTTAAACGGGAAATGAAATAGGGCACAAGCATACAATCAGTTCTGTACCATTAGTTACACACATCCATGCAAGGTGAGAATAAAGTGACTTAAACATAAAGAATGATTGTGCTGTTGTGATTATTTCAAGAGCTAGAATAAAGATTTTTTTTTTTGACAAACACCAAAGGGAGGTAGGTAAGGAAGAAAACAAGAGGCATACATTTATTACAGCTATACAGCAATCAGCCATAATATTATGTTCCCCAAGAGCTTACAAGGGTAACAGAATATATATCTAGTTACAGTAAAACACAGGCGCATCTCAGTAAAGTAGGAGATAATTTTGAAGTTAATTTATTTAAGTAATTCAGTTCATCTGAAAGTTGAGTGGAAGAGAAAGAGATTAGTAGAAAAACGTTCACAGGCAGCAGGGATAAGTGCAGTCGAAAGAAGATCGTAAGGCAAGGCCACTGGTGCCGCCATATCAAAACAGTAATTCAGGCAAAATTATTAGGGATTCATGATAAATCAGCAGAAACATCAGTATCAGTTAATATTAGCCATTCTTGCCACATCGGCATCAGTCCAATAAATAAAAATGGGGCAAATTTAATAACCCATACTTATTTCCATATCGCTGCCAATTGTTTCTGGATGAAGTTGGTCATATAGTAGTGGAGTCATTTTTTTTCAAGGTGTTGAAAGTTTAGCGAAATATAGATATATATAAATAAAAGATTGGCTATTGGTCATAGCAGCAATGTAAATATTGGATATCAGCTCGTTTTCATTTCAGTGTATCCCTAGAAATTATAATGGATGGATTGGTGTATAACCGGTGACCGTGGCTCTGTGGGAAGAGTAGTTGTCCTCTGATCAGAAGGTTGTAGGTTCGATTCCAGCTTCCTCCTGCCACATGTCGACGTGCCCCTGGGCAAGGCACTTAACCGATCTGGGTATCGGTGTATAAATGTGTGCGAATGGGTGAATGTGACTCTAGTGTAAAGTGCTTTGAGTGGTCAAAAATGATTGGAAAAAGCACTATATAAGTTCAGTCCATTTACCATAACTGGGGACAAAAGCGGAACCAATAATGTATCGGGTGTATATACTGTACTTCTAATCCTTTTCTTTTAGATTAGCTTTATGTAAAACTTTTTTTTTTTTTTGGAAAAAACTTAATTTGGGATTTTCAAATTACACAGAAACACCTAAAATTCTTCAGTCACAAATAATTTACTTATGAGTTTCAGTTTTTGAACTGAATTACAGAGGTCAATTAACTTTTCAGCTATAATTTTAACGATATTGAGATGCACCAGTGTGTTGCTAAATATTCCTCCACCAGAAGAAGACAAGTGATCTGAGGTATGCAGGGCAGGGTCCACGAAAAACACCCAACAATCAATGGAGCATCAAGGGTCTATCGTCTGGAAGTCATAATTTAATGGCTGATTGGTGTGTAAAAAGTGGAAATATTGCATTAAGCAGCAAGAGTGAGTTGATTATTTTTCAAGCAAGGCAAACCGACACTCCCATTAAACATAAACTCTCTGGCAGCAAAGATATGAGAATAATTACACTTTGGTCACTTAACCTCCTAGTGTACATTCCAGAACAAGAACTGCTTTGAATCCAATAGAGAAATGCTTTTTATACCGTAGTATGATTTCATGAGTTATTATTATTATTAGTATCTTATGAGAGGTTTGAGTACAAACAAAACATGACTATTTTTCAAACCGCTTTAAGAAAACATGATTGTGTTGTGAATAGTTTTGGCAAAACAAGACAGATGAAATAAAGTGCTGCTAAAATTAACAAATAAATTCTTTCCCTGTTTTTTCCTTCAGCCAAAAGATTCGCTGGTTGAAACATCAGGGGATGAGTTCAATTGAACCCTGGTCTCAGTGACTCGAACTAAAGGGAACTCGGAGAAGTCCGCGCCGTGTCCTCTGACGCTTACTTGTCCGTTGGTGACCGTGAACTGCGAGGACGATGCGGCTCTCGTCGCCTGGAAATGAGACTTGAAGTTCTGATCAAAGGAGTTGATCTGGAACGTCTGCAGTATCCCCTGCGTAGAGTCAGACTTCTTCGAGGGCGAGACCTGCTCCAGGAAGTCCTCATCAGCTGGAGACACCGCCGAGGGCGGAGTCGTCTCGTCACCTGAAAATGAAAACGAGTGCTGGGAGTCTCCGACCAATAATGCGAAGTGAGGCTTTTCCAAAGTGGACCGCAACGGAGAGCTCATCCCTGATTTGAACCTGCTGGGTGAGGAGAACTGTTTCTCGTTAGAGAACAAAGGTTGTCCGGCTAACGTGGGGTTTTCAGAGACCAAGCTGAGGCTCTGGCTCGTTAAGTAGCTGTCGTTCTGACTGGTCCTCTCCAGAGCCTGTTGGAGAAATTTGGAGTATTCCTGCAGGAGGCTGACCTTCTCTGTAGGCGGCTGAGCCTGGGCACCAGAGGATCCGATGCTCTCCACAGGGCTACTGTCCGAAACATCAGAGGAGTTTATAGATATGCTCGAAGTCACTTCTGTATCAGCGACACTGAAGGAAATGTCTGATTGCCCATTAGCTTTGGTAGAGTAGTGCTCCAGCAGCGTTTGAAGAACCTCATCAGGGAAAACGTTTTTCTCATGAGCTGCCTTTATCTCTGCGTTGATGGGCTGGGGCTCCAGGATGGTGGCGGGGACAGTTTCATCTATGACGGTTGACACCACGGTTTGCGTAACAGACGGCTGAGAGGACATGGCGCTCGTGTTGAGCCCGTAGTCCCGGCTGTTGTTGGCCATTGCGGCGTGAAGGTAACGCTTCTTTTTGAGAAACTGCATGGCGTCGTCATAGTTTGTGCTACTTGTCGCCGGTTTAGTCGTTCCTCCTTGAAGAGTTTCGACTGATTCCAGGTCAGCGTTGCTCTCGACGTCTAAAAGGCCCTGCTTGTCCACAATTTCAAAGGTGTACTGTGCTACCTTATCGGCTTCCTCATAGGAGGACAGCGAGGAAGACAAGCAGGGAGGGGTTTGCTCTCTGGGCTGTTTAAGGCTCCTCTTGGGGACTTTCTTCAGGACTATTTTTGGAGGGGTTGTGTCCTCTGATGATACGTCGTCATCTTCGTGTTGGCTGGCTGTTTCCTCAGGAAGTTCCACTGAGTAGTCAGGAATCACATACTCATGTTTGACCTTGGATGATACAGCAAATATACATGGAGTTTCGATTTTATCCCGACTCTGGCCTTCCTTCGCTTCTGTTTCTTCGACAGCAAAAGTGTGCCCTTCTGTCAGGACCGTGATGCAAGAGCCTGAGCTCTTTTCTGCACATTTTTGGCGCTTTTTCTTGGGTAGAGAGCACTCTTTGGAAAGGAAGGGAGACCCTGAAGAATCTGTATCATGCAAAGGTCCGATTTTACCAGCGGTCTTGTTTGTTTTCCTCTCTCTGTTTTCATGACACATTCGCCTGTGTTTTAAAACCCGGTCTGTTCTGGAGAAGTACTGTGGACAGAAAACAGTAAGAAATTTTAAGTAAGATTTCTTAAAAAAACAAAAAACAAAACAAAACAAAACAAAAAACTTCCTGCTGTTGCAGTACAAACACTGTTTTTACAAATATACCAAACTGTACCGTTTTAAACATTTAAATACAACAAACAGATTTTTTTAAATTTCATCAGATTATTCTACAATAAATCCAGACTTCTAAAAATACCACTTATTTGTGATTCCTTTATTTAGTTTGTTTAGTTTGGAAACAAAGAAAATAGGATAAAACCTTATGATGGAACCAGACTAAAGTTACGAACCACAAGTTGAGTTAAAAATCCCTACCAAAGAGGATCTATGGATCAAAAGATGAACAAAATGCCCTCAGTTGTCTTTAAT
The DNA here is from genome assembly GCF_001443285.1 of Poecilia latipinna. Lineage (NCBI taxonomy): Eukaryota > Metazoa > Chordata > Actinopteri > Cyprinodontiformes > Poeciliidae > Poecilia > Poecilia latipinna. The sequence goes on from NW_015112635.1 coordinate 578,308, forward strand.
GATTAAATAAATAGTATAATAAATAAATAATTAAATAAATCATAAATAAATAAATAAATAGTCATGTCAGAGTTCTGCAACAATCAATTAGTTGGGGGACAAAACTCAAGTTCTGATGTGGAAAATCAATGATCAATGGTTTTATTTGCATATAAATCAATATAAAAAACTGATTTGCATCTTTAAGATCCATCTCATGTTTGAAAAATAATCAAGACTCCTATGAACCCAGGTAGGAAATACTGAACTGCAGCTTTGGAAGTTCTCTATAGATAAATGTACAACTTCACTCTGTTTAAAATGAGTTAGTTTTCATTCACACAGCAGGACTGTACCTGGTGACAGTAGTCACACTGGTAGGGTTTCTCTCCACTGTGAGTTCTCTTATGTCTCTCCATGTGGTACTTCTGGATAAACCTCATCCCACACTCATCACAACGGAAAGGCTTCTCACCTGAAGAAAAACATAAAAAAAGGTGACGACCGAGGGAAGACAGAATCCTTATCAGTGTTTATTTTAACAATCTGTTGCTCACCAGTGTGGATCTTCTCGTGTCTCTGCAGTAGATACTTCTGAATGAAACGCATGTCGCACTGGCTGCACTGAAATGGCTTCTCACCTACACATTTAGGAACAAAAATGATATAAATAGTGACACCAGGAGCAAAGTATGTTTGAACTTATATGTGAAACACTATCCACCCTATTCCTGGATTGATTTGGCATTTTAAAAATGACAGAGCAAAATGGTGGAGTTTGACTCTTTCAAACGGTTTTGCAGCATTTTATTCATTAGTAGCTGGACAGGAAGAAGCAGAGAGAGAGAGAAGGAAAAGACATGCAGATCGATCACTGAGCCATGTGGCGCCCCCATGAGTCTAACTATTTTGAAGTTATAATTTTATGTGTTAAAAGTTGAGAATGAGTTGACAGGATGTCATGCACTGCTAAATGATCGCTTATCATAAAAAGGAGGCAAGAATCTTACTTGTTATTTCTGAAACTTTAGCTCATGCCTGATCTGCTGTCAGCACTATGTTATTAAAAAGGTTCCAGTGCAAGTAGTAAAGACTAGCCATAGGCTTGTGAATATCCACAAAAGAACATGGTGCGTGATGATTATTGTAAATAGATGAAAAAAAAAAAAAAAAACATCTGAAAAGCTACCCAGTTACTTTAAAACCATCCCAAAACAAGACGCATTCCAGCTGCTGCTACGCCAGAAGGTGCAAAACTCTACCATCACTGTCAGGGCTGCGCTGGATAACAATGTGAAACTTTAAAGAAATATTCAGTAAAAGTCATTTGTACCCGTATGAATGAAGACATGTCTCTGCAAATGGTAATTGGTTCTGAATGCAGCGTTGCAGTGAACACAAACGTGACACTTTGGGTTAGGTACAGCCACAGATCCATCGTCATTCATGCCGAGGATCTACAATAGCGAAAAGATCAAAGAAGAGATGTTTTATTTTCATTCAAACTTTCAACAATAAAAAGCTAAATAAACTGAAGCCATTTGTTGAGGGGAACTCATTTGTACCTTCGCCGGGGAGCGCTGCTTCCTCTTTTTCTTCTTGGGGTACGCAGTCATGTCCTTAATTGCCTTTTTGTCCTTCTTTATATGGACTGCAGGGTCAGACAGCTTCAGCTCCTGCTTGATGCTCAGCTGGAAAAGCGGGACCATACATAGTCAAGACATTTAATATGGCACATGACCTACTTTATGGGCTACCAGGCAGGCTGGCGGTTTATACAGGTCTGGCAGGTGGAAACGGGCAAAACAAAGAAAAGGACACCTCAACATGAGGAAGCCTCAGGCACTGCAGTCGAGAGGGCAACCTGGAGTCACCGTCCACATGAAGAGAAATTACATGGCAGCTGGCCTTGGAGGACATTTGCACATTTTGTGAGTGGCTGAAGACTTGTCACAAGTTGGTCAAAGGTTCATGTCGGTTTATGAGCTTCTGCAGAATATTTTAATACTTTGTTTATCTTCAGTGCAGCGGAGAAGAAGGTCTTCTCCGCTGCACGTCTTCTCTTTGGCGTTATGAATGAAACGCTTTATTTCGTGCCATCTAATACAGGGTTTTGACCTCATGCTCCAAAAACAAACTTACGCATACCAAAGATATCAACATGGGAGATATCTGCTAAACGCCAACTTCGCAGGAGGAGCACTAGATAGAGTTTGAAAATATTATTCAGTCGTCACTGCGGGGGAGGAATCAAAGGGAAGGAGTCCAGAATGCAGTTAGATAGCAGACAAAAAGCATCACAAAATTGGCCTCAGATTATTTCGTACAGAAATGAAAAGATAAGAAAAATAACTCCATATTTTGTGGAAATGAGTAACCAGAGGATTTTCATTGAACTGGCATCTTGTTGAACCACAGAGTGCAGAAGTGAGGGAAAAAAATGACTCCTGTTGCAGATTTTCAGTATTAAACTACAACAATTCCTCCATATAACTTACATATAGTCATTCCAAACTTCTTTGAATGGTATATCAGTGACAAATATTTACAGTTATTTTTGCAAACAGAATCTTGTGTTAAGGCTGCTAGTTTATGAAGCGCAACAAAGTAGAACATAGGGAGTTCTGTTCAATATTACAACCCAATGTTTTCAATACTTAGTGATAATTGCACAGTGGTTACACTGCGAAACACAAATAGCATCCTTCTAAAAGCAAAGGAAATGGAAAGATTTAAAGATTTATAACTGCTAAAGTCTGACGAACGTGTCTTAAAGGATAAACTTTCTCACAACTCGACTTGTCCGATTTAAAATCGGTTCTAGATGCGTAATCATGGAACGATGTAATGATTTAGTTTGTGTCTTGTAACATAAAATGCACCAGACAGTTTAAGTCTCGAAAAATGTTTTGATAAGAAATTCTGAAAGCAGATTTCCACACTAACATTTTCATTTGGGTTATCTGGTTTTAAGAATCTAAAAGATGGATTTGAATCATGAGTCAAAGGGTTTACATTCTGAATCTGCAAACAAAAATACTATTTACTCTGTGTACAATTTAGTTAACAGCATATATAAACTATCCTGGACTTTGTGCTGCCAAAGAAATGAAACAAAATTTAGGAAATATTCACCCAATAAGAAATATTAAACACTCTCCCCTCCATAAAAACTCAACTCGTCTGGGACCAATTTCTGGTTCCGACAGACAGCGAGATCTACAACTACATGCCGATCCAAGTAAACCACTAAAAAAAAAAAATTTACTCACTGGCATCTGAAGTGAAAACGGCAGCTTATTGGTGAGTTTCAGGGGGAAATGCACTCCAACCTCGCCCCCTGCCTCCTCTTCTAGTCCTTCTGCACCGTTCTTTGTCAGCTCCTCCTGCATCATCAGCTGTTCTGGAGGGACCAGGTCGTGAGTAACCAGCGAACTTCCAGTCAAGTCCTCATCATCGTCGTCGTCATCGTCATCCTCAGCCAAAAGAGGCTGGTTTGCCAGCGATCGCTCCCCGAGGGTCATCACCACCAGTCCTCCCCCCGCGCCCAGACACACTCTCCCGCCTCCATCTATTCCTCCGCCGCTGCACTTCAGCAGCATCCCATCCAACTTGTCCTCAGAGTTCATCTTACATCGAGTACTCCTATAGTCAGTAAAATGAGCCGTTAGAACGAGATCAGGTCAAAATTCGAACATAATGAAACCAAAATGAAAACACTTGAAGGCCACCAGACAGAAAAGACCCAGGTCACTAACACAGCTCAGATGTTAGTTTTCAATTCTTTCACAAAGTATAAACTGATCGCTTTGATGGTCATATTGTGATCATTATGTTACATTTAAATCTACAGTGATCATATAAATATTGGAAATAAGAAAAACAAACAGGTAGTTGCTCGGGTATGACGTTTGTTGCTTCATACTGGAATTTTGTATTCCACATAGAGTATTGTTCTGTATGTGGAATGCTGTAAATATTCCACATACAGTAATAAAAAAGGCTCCAAAAATTGTCTCCACCTTGGAATACATATGATCGCACAAAGTCAGATACCTTAATGTCAACAATGTCTGTTTCTAGGAAAGTGTGAACTTTTGTAACTAGGTCAGCCATTACTTCTCTAATCTTATCTTAAAAACAAACCCTACGGTGAAAGCAACTGGAAAACACAGAAAGTCAACTCTGAAAGATGAGAATTTATTAACTTAATATGCAGAAACAGATTTTTTAGCTATTCTGATAGCAAACATGCTTAACTAGAATATATCTGTTCAATGACAGTAATTGAAAGTCGATATAAATAGCATGAGATTCCTACATTATTACATCTTACTGAACTGGTGGAGCAGCTTGAAATTTCAACACAAGGTCTCATAAAAAAAAACAAAACACAACAAGTAGCGTTAGCAACGGCTTGAATTCAGCTCCGTAAGGCTTAGCTAACGTAGCATTTGTGAATGTTACCAGGGGTTTTGCAGGACTACAGCGAATGGACACAGGCACGGGAGAAAATTTCAGCCACGACAATAAAAGACAACTGCAGTCAATGTAAACACACTCACTGTGTCACTCAGGTTAAATGGCCTGAGACCCCAGTTAGCCAACTAGCTCACCGCGCTCATCAAATCTGCTACATTGCACTGGTGCGACCAGCTACAGAAACAACAGGAAGAGGGCGACCTCCTCTTCAAAATAGAAGCACTTTTTCCACTTCCTCCGAGGAGAGCTGTGGTTATTTCTTTTTTCTGCAGACCCTCCAGAAAAAAGAGGGTCTGCAGAAAACTGCATTTACCCCCCTCCCCAAAGCTTCTAAAATTCTAATTTTTTATTTTTGCAATAGACGTAAAAATAAACCCAATTTTCAGATCATTCTACCATATGGCACCTTTCCATAAAACAAAAATCTAAACATTATACATGGACAATATATTACAACTTAAAGACTCAGATTTCGTTACTTAAAAGTATGGGGAAATGTAAAAGACATTCATTTAGAAATAATTTTTAAACCACTTGTAAATGCGAAAAAAAAAGAAAAAAAAATTGGATATTGTGCTGCATATTTCCAAATACCACAACCCCCCCGCCCCCCCAAAAAAGAAAATTGGCATATTTAAATATTTAATATGCTAATTGGTTTATAAAGCACTTAAAACATCAAAATAAAGATGTTTATTTGCGCATACATTCACATATAGAAATGTTAAAATCCGTTTAAAAGCGCGCCGTCGTGCGACTTTTAATCTGAATAATGTAACAGGAAAAGACATTCTGCTTTGAAAGACTTGGCATCTTTCTGGCCTGTTTGAAGCTAAGTAAATAGCCGCTAGCATTGAAAGCAGTTTGTTAATCTTACTGTAATTTCGTGTAATTATCCTAATACTAACTGCGCCCTCACATATCTGGCGTTTTATGCAACTCTTAGCCGACAGTGTGCGACACATTAGTTAAATACTTCCCCTACACTAAGCAGCAGAGATTGGCTTCTCCATAGCTCCCCTTCACTTGATACGATATTTCCTGCTAGCAAAGCTAGCATTTGCTAGCTCGCCACTACGACAGACAAACAGGCTTATTAATAAATACCAAACTTTCATATACGACATGCCAACCCTTAGTACTGTAATATTTATACTCACCTCTGTGCGTTAAAGCCGTTTAACTGTCATCACTGTTGGGCACAACTCCAAAGGACTACACGGAATAATCTTTCACACCATCCCGTTTGATGAAGACATGGATGATGGCTATTTGTCGCCATCTAGTGGAGGATAGTGGTTCGTGCACTCATTATGCTGTGATCTACCGCGATGTTTTAATTATGTAGACGGGATCACTGGATTGTTATTTCAAGTTTCTATTGGCAGCATTATTTTTCGCCCATGTATGAAATTTGAACTAAACAAAAGACAGAATATTTTTTATCAAAGAAAAGCACCAGAGCAAAGTATGCCAACATGTTTGAAAGTGTTCTGTTTATGTAAGTAACTTATTCGCATGGAACTACAGTTTCTTTACATATATATGTTTTTTTGTTTTTTTTTTTTGCTCAACTCTCAAATGGTTTCAAGCCCCAAACAGGTTACAGGCTTGCCTTATCTTTAGATCCGCCCATCAATTGTGACAGTTTCACTTTCCCTAAAAAGAAAAAAACAAAACAAAAACATCCTCCCAGCGTGATTCTGCCACCACCGTGCTAATGTGGAAGCGTGAAGGTGGAGCATGATTAAATTCTTCGCATTTTGAAACCCATTGGGTTTTGCATGTAAACTTAAATTGTTTAGTTCTGGTCTCAGAGCAGCACCTTCTTCCACATGTTTACTGTGGATAAGCTGCAAATTAGGTTTCTTGTGGATTTCTTCCCAAAACAGTTTTTTTATACACCCTTTTTTTATGGCCAGATTTGTGGAGTGCTCATGATACATGATGCCATTTGTTCTCTAATGTCTAACAAGTATGAATCTGACAAGATTATACTTTATAAAGGAGGTGAAATATATATAAAAAAGGCATGCCACACGTTTTAATGTGTTTGCTGAAAACATTTTTCCCCATTCCATACATTTGTGCATTACTTTGCTTTGACGTAGCACATAGTATTCAAGACCACCTCATCCATATTATAGCGAATTAGAGTTCCCTGACAACGTATTGCGTAACAAATCAGTAAGAACAAAAAGCGCTCAAGTGTAAACTATTTTATTCTAATAAGCATTGAAATTCATCTAATTCTATTTCGGCTGACACCTTTGCTAAAAAAAAAAAAAAAAGCAGATGGGGATGGGAGAGATAAGATGATACCCTGTCACGCCAGCCGTCGCTCTCTCACACACAAACACACACGCACCGACGGCGCTGTGAGGAATACTAATCAACCTGTTTGCCGTCAAGTGCAGCAGGCAGCTCGGTGCGCAACTTTTTCATTCAGCACGCACTAACACGTTTCTGCCAGCGCATCGTTAATAAAACGTGTGTGAAATGTACATTTCTCTTTGACTGAACCGTGAGCTGACTGTTTCCACTTTAGTCTCCTTGCCTCGTTTTTGTTTTATTTATTTTTTTTTTTATGTGAGACAAGCCGCCTGAAAGATTGTATCTAGGAAGAGACAGCTCACTACTAACCCACCTCTAGCGAGGGAAGCCCCCCACGCGTTGCGCGCCTGGATCACCGGGGGTTTACATTTATATATTTATATTCAGGTTCTCTCACCCGGCGGCGCGTGTGCACGCGCGCGGCGCACTTACACGTGTGTGTTCAAAAAGAAGCCCTCGGACTCCGTCCTCAACAGTTGCCACCAGAAGGAGGGAGAGAGAGAGAGAGACGGCAGACTGAGGACCGGACGGACGCCGCTCTGCCCGGCTCTGCTCCTGACATGCAGTCGCTCATTTCTCCGGTGACCAAAGCCATCCTAGTTGCGCTCTTCATCTTCGCCATCCTGCTGATCCTGTATGTGATCCTCTGGTACATCTGTAGGGACGTGGACTGCGACCACGGAATTTGAGGATTCCGTTAAAGCGGGGAAATAACGGGAAATCAACAATGGGGCGCACAGAGGAGCCCAAAGAGTCCTGTCTCATCCCGTAAGTGCGGTTCTTTTTTTTTTTTTTTGCACTTAAGTCGTGCGTAATTTGGGAATAGTTCTATATACGTTTGTGTTTATGTGCACACGCGCATTCCTTTCGCGCGTAATGTGAAAAGGTGAAAAGCAGCGTGCGCCCGGTACCACAGACCTGAGGAGAGCCCCTGATTCCCGCCCCGTTTAACTTGACAGCAGTCATCCATCACGGACGCCTTGTGCAATGGAACACGCTGTTATAGCGGAGAATAAAAGAAAAAAAAAAGAAAGAAAAAAACAAAGGTGCCACAATGTCATGAGGAGGTTATATGTGTGCGGGCTTTTAATCAGAGAAGAAGGTGAAGAGCGCCAGTGACATTGCGGTAAAAGACGTGCGCGTCCCTTAAGGTCAAGAACAACAGTGTTTACCTCGTGTTCCCAGCACCACCACCACCACCACCACCGCCCCCTCCTCCGTTTATATATACCCGCTGCATTAGTTCGTGTTCAGTTCAGCTCGGTCTTTGAGGAATGCTTTCATGCTGGCATCGCACGTCCAACGAGATAACGGGATTATCTCCACCGGTTCCATGTGCGTCTTCTTCCTAATCTGCCTTGTGCCATGTTTTGCGCCCTTATCGCGAATGCTCCGCTAATGCTTTTTTTTTTTTACGCATAGCGCAAATTCATTCCCACTTGACGTCCGTGAGCTTGTTTCGACTCACTGTGGTCAGTCTCACTTGATTCACTTTCAAAACCCGCACCTGTGCACGCAAACAAGCGCACTGCGTTACTGAAAGGGGATTCTCCTCTGTATTACCCCTGAATACGATAGCTTTTGCATAATCCAAATTATACGAGTGGCGTGGATGCCAATTTTCATTTTCTTCAGTCATGATTAGAAAAACGAACTAATTTCGCTCAAATTAAAGTAGAGATTGCAAGGACAAATCAAGGGCATGTTTTCTTTTCTTTCTTTAATTTGAGCATCGTGAGAAGGGATTCAGAGTTGATCTTTTCACCTTTCTCCGAATCTATGGGGCATAAATTCACGCTGCTCCTCTTAATGGAACTAAAGGGAAAATGGGGGGGGGAAAGGATGCCCCAGTCCCCTGTGAAACATCTCTGACTGGTAATTACTGAGTGATAATGACTGGCTGCAGCTCACTCTGTACTTAACCCACTTCAGTTTTTCATGTTAACACCACAAACTCATGAGAGGATTGCAACAGCCAGGCATCTTTCTGTGCCCAAAGGGGCGGCTATGTGTGTGTGTGTGTGTGTGTGTGTGTGTTTGGAGTGTGGGGGGGTGAGGCTTGAACATTTCAAAAAAATGTCTTATTTTGGAGCTTTAAGTGCTTTCCACTCTGAGCTGGATGCAGCCATGAGAAAGAAATCCCGCAGTCTCCCTAAAATGTTAGGAGGACTCTCCTGCCGAGACAAGGAGAATCCTGCTGGACTGGACCACAAAATGATTTTTGCCACACTTGAGTTGGAATGCAACAAGCCGGACTTGCCCCTTTAAAATACACACACGCACACAATGCACACTGATTTGCACGCTGCATAAGTGACTGCCGTGTGCCTATCCAGTAATGACATGATAAGGGAGCAGGGCGGTGTGTGACAACTGCTGCTGCTGCAGCTGTTGCTGTCTATTCTGGTGTCCTGGACAGTTGTCCTAGTGCGTTAAAGAACGAGAGGGGGAAAAAAAAAACCTCTGTTTGGGTGACCATGGATGGCTGTCCAGTTTGTTAAGGAAGAAAGGCAGCATGTGGGAGGGGGTTAAACACTTGACATGCTCCAGAATTACTGATAAAAGTGGAGCAGGAAAGGCTCAGCGGGACTCAGCATTGGAGTCAGCTGTGAGTGTGTGTGTGTGCGTGGGTGTGTGTGAAAGTGTGTAAATGTGCGCGGATTTGTGCCTTTACAGCATCAAATTCACTCGAGTTCATTGAAAATGGTATTCATCATTAAATACGTATGTGGCATGTCAATTATTTGGACACTGTTAACTATTCAACAATCGCTTTAAACTTTTAACATTGAACCGCATAAAGTTGTGTGCAACTTCAAAGTAGAAGGATAATGAAACGTGGTGTTTACATTTTGTATATGAAAATTTGAAAAATGTAGCATTCATTTGTACTTATATGAAAGAAGGTACTTTGTTTATATTGGAACAATTTAAATTTTGTGGCTTACTTGTGAAATTGAACATGTACAGATCACCAGTATTGTACATCCACCTGAATACACCATCCCCACTGGTGGTGACGGCATCATGCTGGGGGCATGCTTTTCTTCAGAGACAGAGAAGGTGGCTATTGAATTGAATGCAAGAAATACAATAAAATGATTTAGATTAAAGCAGGTTCATTTGGTGAATGACCTCGTCAAAATAAAGGAAAAGAAAATCCAAATGAGAACCTGTAACAAGACTTGAAAATTGCTGTTCCCAAAGACTCTTCATCCAATCAGACTGAGCATTTTCCAAAGAGTTTGAGTAAAATTCAACCTCTAGATTTATAAAACTGGCAGGGACCACTTTGACTAGGTCTGTTACAAAAAATCTCAGTAGGTTATATTAAAATATTTGTGCTATTTTGTGATGAGTCTGAATACATTTACAAGGCCCTGGATGCAGTCGGATTCTTTTTTGCCACTTTTGCATATAGTTCTTTTCTTTTTTCATTAATTTGTATCTTGATGGTCTTATCCAAAATGTTGACCAGTTCTGCAGGATTTATTTCATTGGGAAAGGGAATTTTTCCAATATTATTTCCCGTTTTCATGCATTGTAACTTGTAAATGGAGACATTTCTATTTTATTGACCAGTTTTGTATCACAAAACAGTTTAAATGATGTCAACGCTCGGCTGTACAGATGTTTGTTTTAATTCTGATTCATTCCTGCAATGTTGTTGACCAGGTAGATTTTCTTTGGATCTCCACTGACTGGAGAAAGAGCTAACGGGACTACGAGTGTGTGACGGTGCCAGCTGTTGTTGCTGAAGCAAAAAAATTGAGATCTGTGAATACCAGCTACATCTAAAAGTTTTGCTATTATTTCATTTTTGCAAACTTTTTGTTTGTAATGTGGATTTAACGTGATTTCAGGGCACTCTAGAAAAATGCCACATTTTGCAACCAGAAAGAGAAGAAGGAAAGTGACAGCATCTCAGGTTGGAGATTATTGACAGACCTTGAGAAAGTGGTCAGAAGTGAAATAAGATTTGATGGTGTTCAGTTTGTTATAAAACTTTGATATTTGGATGAAGGTTTACATCAAAACCTTCATCCAAAATGGTTTTGATGTAAAAAGCAAAACTCTTAAAAGTATCAAAATAACAACACAAACTGTGTCAAAACAGAAGAGTTTTCTGAGTTTTCTTTGGTACTTACTCTTTTGAATTTATTTGTTTTTGGTTATCTAACTACTTACCATTTAACTTTTGAGAAAGAAAACTCAAAGATTTTTGGAAACCTTCAAACATCAAAGCTGCTTGTTTTTAAGAAATTTGAATTCAAAAGATAACCATGTGTGGACATTTTATTTTCGTTCTTTCTTTTTGTTGTTTTGTTTTTGTGAAAGTTTGCACCTCTGAGACTTTTTTGTTATTCTTCTAGAAATTGGCCTGGATGCAAAACTCCGAGTTGGAAAATGACTACTGTACTTCACCCTTAACACTCTATCCACACTATGAAGTAGAGTGGTGGCAGCATCATGCTCAGGATATGTTTTCCTTTAACAAGAACATGAAAATTGATTGAATGGAAGGGAATGTGATGCGAAGGAAACCTTTAAGAAGGTGCAAAATATTTGAAGACGGGCCAGGGGATCATGTTCCATCAGAGGCACAACACTAAATTTACAGCCAGTGATTAGATTGGATTGTTTAGATCAAATCACATTCATGCCTCGAAGTGGCTGAGGCTTAAATATGAAAGAAAATCTATGGCAAGACTTGAAAAGTGATGTCCACTGATGCTCTCTTTTCAGTCTGGTTGAACTTGAGATGAAAATCTTGAAACTACATGTATATTGAAAGTTGGTCCTACAGAGTAGAGGTTCAAGGCCATACCTTTCAAATTTTTGTAGAAATCTAATTTTATATTTCAATTCCCAATTTTAAAAACAGCTATTACAAGGATTTTTTTTTCCATCAACAATTTGATAAGCTGAAAAATTGATGATAGCAAAAAATAAATAAAACGTTAAACCAGTTTGCTATAACTGTAATTTTGTAGTAAAATCATCCTTTGCGCCATCAATATCAGCATACAACATATGCACACTGATTAAGAAATGCGATAATATTTACAACTTTGATGAAGACACAAAACAACCCCCGGTGTCAGCATTGAGGATCACAAATATCCATGCGTCAGAAAGTTTTTTCTTCTTTTGTCCATTAATTTCTACTAAGTATTTGTAGGTACAAATACTTAAAATCAAACCAAGGTCAAAGAATGACACACAAGAAGATAGAAGTTGTATTTCTAAAAAGGCATAATCGACTTTTATGTGTCACTATTTCCTTTTTCTAGAAAGCTTCTGTTTGGACGTTGTCACTGGTGTTGGGGCATGCTGTTATTCATCACCTCTTTGCCTCTTTTTTCTCCCACTATCATATCTGTCATATGGACAAGCAACGGTCCCAGACTTCATTTGGACCTACACGCCTGCCAGCGCTGAGTCTCACCCCTGCTCATGTCATCCCTGAAAGCAGTGAAACAGGGTCAAGATGACCCAGCACCACATATGTTTTGTCCTCACACTGAGGGTCTTAAATATGCTCTCAAGAAGATAAAGCTCTTCAACACTCACAACTGCACACACACCTCAAAGCCATAAAAATAGATTGTGAGTGACTCAGCCGTTATGTAAAGTCCATCTCTGATAGGGCCGCCCGGGGCTGTTTATGTCAGTTTAGCTTGATGGCGCGAGAACTGAGGTGACACATGTCTGCTGTGTCCGAGTTTCGCTGCACACTCATGCATCCATACACACACACACTCTTCCCTGGAATATGCCCGGGAGCCACTATTCCATCCGTCTTTGCTCTTCCTTCCTCTCAGAGTCTCTGTGCGGGCCCCCCATTGGACAAAGATGTGATACAGTCAGCGTAATGGACTCCCTCCAGCCCAAACACTGCACATAATAAGGATTAGAGGGGCCTGGGATGCAGACTTTGAGTTAGACATGAATCATATCCACAGCCCCTTTGGCCAGGTAGACAACCCAATGGGGAAAGTTAGAGGGAGCATTGCAGGACTTGGAACTAGAACAAGATGGATATTTTCATCTAAAATTCATATTTGCCAAGCACGTGTATTGATTTTGTCACCACTTAGCAAAACATAGATTAATACAAATGCTAGATTAAAGTTTTATCTCCAATACAATATGCCCTGTGGTTGCTTAAGCATTCATCCATGGACTTATGCAAGCTTCAGTACTCTTTCTAGAAGCAATCTGGTGTGTTTGTAGTTCTTAAGCACATGTGAATAGCCTTTTTGATAGGATTTTTAGATAACCTTTTTAAAGTTGACATTCTAAGATACCAATTTTTGATCTGTCTGTGGAGCTCTATAAAGCAGAGAGCTTCAGTTGTATAAAAGGACCGCAAGTCAATTTTCCACGTCTTAAATTCCCACCTTTGTTCCAAGTCTACACCTCACCATTTCATCCCTTCCTTTTTTTCCCTTTTGTACCTAGAAAAAAATCAACTACGTATTGTGTATCATTCCATTTGTCTTGATATTAATTTATACAAATTATGGTGAAAAATACTCATAAAAACTCTATCTCCTTCAATTCAATTTTATATTAATTTATGAAAACTTTCTAAACAAAAAGCATTACACCCTTTCCATTTATTTTAATTTAGCCCCCTGCTTGTGGGGCTTCAGCCTAACAAGCAGAGTAGTTGTCTTGTGATCTGAAGGTTTTGGGTCGATTCCAGCTTCCTCCTGCCACATGTTGGTGTTCCCTTGGGCAAGGCACTTAACTCCAAGTTGACTGTCATGGGGGGGCATGAGGGTGTTTGCATTTTTAAGTGCAACTGGGATTTTCTCTGTTGCTAAAAATGCTCAATTACATTAATGTCCCAATTAAACATCATTAAGTATTGTTTCCGGGCTCCATTACATGTGCATAAGAGTTATTTTTTTAAGTGAATTTATGCTGTTTTGAAGGGGTTTTAAGTTTGGCCAACAGCTTGTCACTTATATCACACATCACACAAATCAGAGGATGCACTGAATATTACTCTGACATGATAATAAAGCTAAAATGTGTCAGTGCTTGAAGCTGCATGACTGAGCAGAAACAGTTATTCTGGGTGAAACACTGAAAAAAATGAAGGCCTTGAAGCTGGAGACTCACACACGCACACACGCACGCACGCGCGCACACACACACACACACACACCACCATATAAATTCTCAGTGTTCAACTAATCCTAAAGTGAGAAACAGAAGGGACGAAAGCAGAAGAAGGATCTTCCTCACAGTCCTCTTTCACTGCCAACAGGTTTCATACAGGAAGAGGCACACACACACACACCCACAAACAGAGACTAACAGAGTGTTAAATTAAATGTGTTAAATATTGTGTGTGTACCTTTTCCTTTGTGTGTGTGTGTGTGTGTGTGTGTGTGTGTGTGTGTGTGTGTGTGTTTGAGTGTGTTGTTGGAAGTTAATGGCAGACTTAATTGGTCCAAGCAAATATCCCTCCCACTGCTCCTCATTCTACATCTACTAATAGAAAGACATCCACTCCCCGTCCCTGATGACATTTAGGGGGAAAATGTAGTGGTATATGCCTGATGAAGTAGACCTAAGATGTTTTTAAGTCCATAGTCCAAAAATTAGCACACAAATTATACAAAACAGAATTATAGGACAATATGAAAATTCCATACCATCTTCCTAAAATGAGAATTGCCATATTGAGTTTTTTGTCCTCATTTGTGTCCTTCCTGCCTTTTCTTTTATTTTTAAGCTATATATGAGAGGAGGACATATTTGAAGTTGGATCATCACCTTGCCCCAGGTGTATTTCAGGAAACTGTTTTGGATACATCTGACATTTCCGAAGCAGTTTTTTTTTTTTTTTCAGTCTGAAACCTGAAGAAAAAAAAACATGTAGTTTAAGGCAAGTTAAAATCCACTGAAGGCAGGTGGAAGGAATTTAATCTTGATAGTTATATACTGGTAAGAACATTTTGAAACATACATATAAAAAACAATAGCACTAAACAGTTAGTGAAAAAAATCAGGAGAGTGGCAATGTTAGATTATTATTTTTGTGAATAACTTGTTGCAGATAAAGAAACAGTTCAAACCTTCTTCTTATTTTAAAATTAGGCTTATGTGATCTTAATGATTTACTAATAAATATCTGAAAAGCTTTCAACTTCATGTTACAACAAATTATATCTCAATGCATTTTAACAATCAATATCCTGATTTTATAAAATCCAATTAATTCCAAATCACATACTGATCAGTCCAATTAATTCCATTACAGATACATGAGAATATGTTATACACAGTTCAGTTCAACACAAACTATCATACAGCACAATCAAATCAGGTTAATTTAATGAAGATGGGTAAAAAATCTTTATATAAGGACGTTTACTGCACCAAATAGATTTTGCAACAATCTTTCATACTGAGCAAGAAACCAAGAATTTAGCAACAGTTAAGTACAGAGTTAATTAAAATAACTATCTTTGGGTCATCAACTTCATTATCAGTAATAGTTTATCCATTTTGAATAATTTTTTTTTTATTGCAAACGTCAGCTTAAACAATCTATGTCTGACTAGCTGTTTGCCACAAACCCCTCCGAGTGCTTTCCAATTTCTGAAAAGCTCAAGGTGATGCCATCTTCTTGTTACTACTCCAGATAATAGAACTGTTACTGCAAATAAACTCTGTGTTGTATGTTGTTAGACCCAGGTCCCATGCTGCATTTGACCACGATGTTGAGGGGTCTCCAACATGCAAGAATTTCAGTTTCACTTTCAGTGTTTACAAGCTGGCCTTTGGCTTCTCTCCCTCTGGAAAAAGTTATAGAGGCAGCAGCCTCAGATGACACAAAACCTTCCAAATCGGCTCTTCAGGAGTCCACTGCCTGGTGTTCTGGTGAACTCTCAGTCATCTAAGGAGCATAAATATCGCCCTGGATCTCCTTTTATGGGACTCCCATACGTCTTAATCATCTAAGATTTTCTGTTTCTACTTTTCTTTATGGACTTTTCCTGTTTTAGCTAAGACATGAATTGAAACCAAAACTGCTGTGGGTTGATTTAACCCCTCAAACACTCTAATTAACGGTGGACTGTTTCCAAAGAGCTTCAAGAGAGTATAGAACCATGAGTACTATATTCAATTTATCATAAAATAAGCAGTAACCATAAATAATACATGTCTAAATTAAAAAACAAAAACAAAAAAACATTCTCTTTCTGTTACTAAGTGCAAAAGATTATTGTCTTGATTATGACCCTGACATTACACACAAATGCGTTAGTTTTCTGAATAGTTCATTAAACTAAACAAATAGAAAATCTTCAAGCTTTCTTTAGCATTTTGCAATGTACCACAGGTTTATAAGACATTATTATTTGATCTAAACCATTTCATTGTACTTCTGGCTGTATATTTAGGTTTGATAGGTCCATAAGACAACCGCATGGTACGTTAGGGTGGAGCTACTGACATCACACAACGCAGTCCGTTGATTGGGAGACAAAAACGTCACTGCATCTTTTAGGTTGTAGGCAAGAAAACCCCTGGGGACCAGGCTTCCTTGCATATGCACATGCACAGTATCATTATTGGCTAAACGCCGTGTAGCCGGCAGCTTTGTCTGCCAAAGCCTGAGCTTTTTAAGCCTAACCTTGATTCTCTGCTTCTCAAGTGAAGGAAGCTTCTGAAGGAAAGCTGCGCAAGATGCAGCTCAAAGTGCCAGAAAAGGCGGCATTGATTCACACAGGCTGTTGCACTCCTAAGATCAAATTGCCCATGACACACCCAAACAAATTTCCTTCTTCCAGATATGACACGTCACCTCCCATCTCCCTTGGTCTTTCTTTCTTTTTTTTTTTTTTTTTTACACAAAAACAAATGTATTATAAAGAAGGACACGTCAAAAGTCATTTTCTGCAAAAAGTTCTTGAAAAATATTATTTTCTTACCCAGATATGCAAGTCATGAAGTAAAAATTACATTTTAACTGTCAGAGCACATGTGCAGATCCAAAAATCCCACTGAGCCGTTGTCAGCCTGGATTCCTAAGTAAGACAAGTTGTGCTTTGCAGTCAGCCTGTAGCTGTCATAAAGGACTGGGTGGCTGTCGGTTGGAGCTATTTTGATGGTGTTCACATGTTATTTACATCACACACCCTCCTGTCATGTACTGTTCCCAGCTTGTCTCCTATGTGTCTTCATCCTGTTGTGTGTGCGTGTGTGTGTGTGTGTCTGTGTGCTCCCTGATGTCCCATCATCCTAAATAATCATCCTACAGTCATGCGTGAGATGCGATTTCCTTTAAACAATGGCAGGCCAGTTCGCTTTGCTGACCCCCTGAACCTCTCAGGCTGCAGAACAAACACTAGCATGTGCACACGACCAGACAGAGAAACACACCCTTTTAGCCCGCCTTAGTAGTACTGCACACATATTTAAATGTACACGCATCTGCAGACTCATGATGGTACATTCTCTTTATGTTGCTGCTTATTTGTCTGCCTTCCAGAGCAGACTTTAATAACTGAGGCTAACCGCTTGTCAGTGATGCCGTTCTGCCCCGAACTTAACTATTGGACTGTAGGCAAGACACAACTTAATACTGATCATTTCCCTGTCAGGGGAACAAAAAAAAAGACAGGCTGCTTCATACAGTGAAAGCCCCAAGCCTGTCTTTAGTGGAAATGATTGTAATTATATTTAAATGAGGGAGAGCTTGGTTGACCTGCTTTGAATTCCAGTGATCATTTAGCTGTCTCCTTAGCCAATCGGGGGCCATCACTGTTGCAGTCTGCCTCTACATGTTTTCTCATGGGAGTCATATTGGTTTTTGATTGATTTATTTTTGTTCACATTATGAGTTGTAGACTTACTGGAGTTCTCAAACACGCATCTTCCTTACTTTAACGCTATGTTCTCTTGTCTTTTCCATTTTGAGGAGGGTCAACTAAGGGAAACTGACATCTGTGTCATGTCCTATTTATAATAGCATCGCTTGTTATCAAATTAACTTGTTAATTTTAAAGTTAATTTTATAGTAAATGCACTCTAATGAAACAACAGTTTTGTCTGCAAATGAGTTTACCTGTCATGATCTGTGTTTCTGTTTGTTTATTTTAAGGTTTTTCTGTGTTCAGTTTCTGTCCTGAGTCTCTGTTTCTGCGTTTTCCCTGTTGATTGCTTCCCAGGTGTGTCTCATTCCTTGATTACCCTCCCTGTGTATTTAAGCCCATCTGTTGTCTCTGTCCTTTGTCAGATCCTAGTCAGTTGTCATCTTAGTCAGTAGTTCTCAGTTGAACTGGAAAGTCCTGAGGCTACCTTGCTCTGTCTTTTGTCAGTTGCTACCGGTATTTAGCTGTGTGCTATTGTCTATGCCGTGCTGCCTGATCCAGACTGTTTTGAGCTACATTCATCATTAAATTAATCTTCTTCATCACAACCTGGGTCGTCAGCGTTTGTTCTCACCACCACTTACCACAACTCATGACATTACCATTTTTTCAATAAATTTTTAATATTTTTATTTATTTTTATTTATTTTTTACACAATGTTGGTAAATAATGGAATATTTGTGAATTATACTCAGATAAAATGAAACTATAAGTAATATAAACTGCAAAAATTCAAAGGTTATTTTATGGGAACTGTTAGACTGTTTTGTAACAATTTTCTAAAATGTAAATTCTTGATGTGTATTTCTTTAAATCTTTCAATAAATTTCAATATGCTACTGTATCTTCAGATAAATGACTGCTTTGACTTTGAATATATATATATATATATATATATATATATATATATATATATATATATATATATTTTTTTTTAAAGTAAAAATAAGACAAGAATGAAATAAAGGAGAAGGATATGAAAAAGTGCCAAAGCATATGTGGAAGGAACTGAAGCAGGCACTACTTTATCTTTTGTGTTTTGTTACTCCAAATAGTTACATTTAAGTCTTGATCTGAAAGATTATTTGTCTTCGTTTGCTGTCTAAAGAAAAAAAAAGAGAGAGGAAACTAAAACATTTATATTCGATGTAGATTTGCAGACTGGCAGAAGTAATTTTCAAGGAAGAAGGGATTTAAATCCTGGGTTATTACTGTTAAAATGCAAAAGGTGAGAAAAGGACAGCTTCCATTTTAAGGTAATGATCCTTAGCTCACATCATTAACCATAGTCAACGTTGTATAGGGAAGACATTATAAATGCTGGGTATGGATGGTTAAAACAGCCTTTAACATCACTAGTGAGGGGACTGAATGAAAGCAGGACAAGAAATCAAAGGAATTTCACAGCAGTAGGAAGCTTCTGTATGGGGAATGACTCACATCCTCCAAATAAGGGCTGAGAGTTTCTGTCATTACTTAGGAAAACATTTTTTCAAATGAGGATACTTGCAAATGATGTTTTATAACATCATGACTTCTTACTTTTTTCCATTTTTGTTACTTAAAGAAAAGTGATAAATAAAAAAGACTTCAAAATCTGGTCGTGATGCATCTTCTTATGTTGCCATCTTCGTTGTGAGATTTTTTTTTACCAAACCTCTACAATCTTCTTTAGTTTATTGGTAATATAGATGCATCAACTCTTTATACAACCATTTAATTGTTCCCTCAAAATTACTTTAAGCTGACTTTCAGTTATCCTATTTAGTCAGGGTTAATTGATAACAAGCTGAATGGAAAACGGAGGGAAAAAAAGATATAATACAAACCAACATAGTACACTGTAATACAAAAAGTGGTATTTATTTGCAAAGGTTTTCAATTAAGTTAACCCTTTAAGTGTCATGATGACACTGGTGTCCACGTTGAGCCATGAACTCAAGCATCTTGGGGGTGACAGTTCAGGGATTTTAAGACTGTCAGAGAATGAATAGATGGATGAAATTAAACTTGCAGCACTGATAATGCTTTTCTTATGACTCAGCTCCAACCAGAAAGAAGTGGATTCCATTATATCTGATAGACGGAATCAGATATAATGGAAACCCAGTATTTGTAGGGGTTAGGGATCGCCTGTGAATAGCTAAAATCTGCATATATTTAAGTCACCCCTCTAAAAATGTTTACTCGTGCCTATTTTAATAGGTCACACACCAAATATATCATTAAATACACAGTGAACCCCATTTTAGAACTTCCATAGAAACTAATATATACAGTATTCCGTATTTCTGCTCTTGGGAGGGGTACACTACAGCCAATCAGTGTCAAGGAAAATAAATGGCTCTCCTGTATTGGCTGCTTTGCAAATGCCAACCAATTGCATGTAAAGTAGCTTCCCAGTTGAATTATCTTTTGAATTTTTCAAATATGCTCTGCAAAGAAATCAGCGAATAGATTAATTTTACAAAAATCATTTGGGGTTATGCTTTGCAAAAAAAAAAAAAAATCCACAAATAGGTGTCTCCATGAATACTGAACTGCAAATCGGCAGGGGTTCACTGTAAATAGAAAGTAAATGTAATTAGGAAATGTCCTATGTTTCAAGATAAATCTTGAAAATCTGAATAAATAATACAATAAGAGCTCTTAAAATGCACATAAGCAAATATCATTCATTCACATTTATTTATGATAGAAAAACAGCCATTGGGTAGTTCTGCTGCATTTACAGAAATGCTAAAGCGTGTTGTCAAATAAATTAATACATTTAAATTTAAAATTTATATCATTGTTCATAACAGGTAATGGCAGTGTGTTTCCTTCTGTTATGAAACAGTAAGTATATTGTTTCAGGGAGCATGATTAATTCATTTCCACTTGGCACATTTATCACAGGTGATTTTGACTTGGAATTTAAAGTACACTGTGATTTCCATTTATAGTAACAGGTATCCTTTTAAGGGATGGAAATAAACCTCTAATGTGGGCACTTTGGCTTTTAAATAAATTAGATTATAGTTGCACAGTCACCAATTACTTGAAGGACATAAAATGTATTTGCTGTTGTATGTGAATGCATTGTGCTGACAAAAAAAAAAAAAGCTGAGAAAGCATTCAACTAATTGTGAAAGCAAGAAAATAATGAAGTGTTAAATAATAAGATTTTTTTCAGACACTCAACATTTATTGATTTACACATAATGGCTTTAGGCAAAATGCCTAAATATGTGTGAAGAGTTGAATTTTTCCAGTTCAAATATGTTCTCCATCCAATCAGATTCAGGTTGGGCTATTTTGAAGGGAATAATTCACAAAATACACATCCATGCCACACTTTTCAGATTTTTACCTAAACTCTCAAATCTGTGTGAGCTTTGGTTATTTTGCAATACAAATAATTGGCAAATTATTTGTATTGCAAAATACAAATATTTTGCAATACAAAATATTGCAAAATATTTTGTATTGCAAATAATACAAAATATTATTTTGTATTATTACAATATAATAATAATATTATTATTATTAGCTTTATTAGATGCATAAAGCTAATAAATTCTAGTGGAAATTTTAGCAATAAATATGTTACATTGTTCAAACTTTTATTTGTAAGAAAAAATACTAATTTTTCCCCTTATTTTCAGTGAAGCACGACATTTTATGATTGATCAATTTAAAACCCATTAATATTACATTTTGTAGCTGTAACATGTTGAAAACTTGAAAAAGTTAATTTGCTGGGCTCTGTTCTTACTTAAGGTTTTATTTAATGGTTATCATGGCAGTCTCCAGTAAGAGCAGACGGTTGTGACAGACTGAAATGATCCCAGGAGAGGAAAAGCTAACTGCCAGACCATCAGTCAGTCAAAAGTCTAACAGCGCTGCGGACAGAGGCTTCTTCAGCTCTAGACACACGCTCTTAAAGCCTGTCTGGGGAAATTATGGATCAGACTGGAGTGTCAAATGGCTGTTGCTTCAGAAGTATGTGACCTCTCTGGCAGCAGTTAATGAGGTAGTCAGTGAGCTAAAAGAAGCAATATGCAGGAACTACAGAGAAGGCGCATCAAACAGACTCCTCTGTATGTCACAGTTTTCAAAGTGTCTGGCCAAGTTGTGGAAGAGTTGAAGGCATAATATATTTTTGGGACAACTCTTCAATGGAAAAATATTGGCAAAGTTAACCAGGGTTCAAATTGTGTGTGTCATACAGAATTGCAAGGAGGCGAGGATGCACAAACGTCGTATTGGAATGTGTCCCACAGGCTTGCGTCGCTTTGCCTGTCTAGATTGACTGATTTCTGCTGCTTTTGCACACCCTGCCAAAGATGTGGGCTGCCCTTCGGTTTCGTCTTGTACCTGCTATCAAGCTGTACCTGCTTGGGTTTAAGGTCCTGCTGGAGCAGCTACTAAACAAACGTTTAAAACTTCCAGGTTAGTTCATTTCGATTTCAGTTGTTAGACCAAATGTTAGACAAGTTGTTGGCTATTCGGCGTTGTTTCGACTCCTAGCAGTAACGTAGAGTCCTCTTAGTTTACGGGAGGATGCACGTACATACAGCAGCTGAGCCGTTAACTTTATTTCGTCACGGAAATGACCGTGTTGTGCTAAAGTAGCCATGCTAGCTAGGTTATACAAAAGGCTGAAAACACTGCTTTAAAATGTTTTCTTGGGTTGATTATGTTGCCGAATTTTCCGGGATGACCTACTAATTACACTAATTATAAAAATTTGCGATTCGAAGCGTTTTTGTTTGTTCCAGGGGGATTTGCGATTAAATAGTGAATTTTTAAAATGCAGTTTGGTTTAGATCCATTTAAATCCTCTATAAACTCATGTCCATCAAAGAAAGCGCTTGGCCACAATTACCTTTGGTCAATTTAATTTGCTCTTATTTAATGTGCGAAAGCAGCACGTCATGTGATTATTCTATGGAAAAAAGTATCATGATATACTCTATTATTCCTATTACAATATAATGCCAGACGTCCACGATATTAGGACAATCTGCATCCAAGCTCTCCTCTCTGATTGCGATATTTTACACACCGATATTGCAAAGAGAATTTTGCCTGCTCTGGATACCAAGCTACATTTTTACAGATTGGCACTGATTAACTGATCTGGAGTTCATGGAGTTGGATCGAAAATTATTCTATGTCTTGATATAATGTTTATTGTGAGTTGACAATGCATCAATAAAATAAATTAAATTAATGTTTTAAATGCTAGAATATATATAGACCACAATTTAGTTATTTTATACTTGAAGTCTAAATGGGTTTTTGTGGACTGTCAACAGCATAGGTTAGTTATATGGAATTCTTACATGAAATTATATTCTCTGATATATGTGTCCTCTTCTGACTCTGCCAGTGATGCCCAGACAAGATGGCAAGGTTGCCATAGTGACAGGAGGAAGCAGGGGAATCGGCTATGAGGTGGTCCGGCATTTGGCCAGACTTGGAGCACATGTTATCATAGGTACAGTATCAAGCACCACATCACTCAGATGAAGATGCAAACACATATATACAAAGGTATATCCCCAGAGTATAGGTTAATTTATTTGGTTGTATAGGAGTTAACAGTTTAAATAGATTTTTATTATGTTTATAATAAGAGTTTTTTTTAAAGAATAGAGTTATAGTATCTAAAAAAGATACTACAGAAAATGAAAAATCTTGAAATATAACTATTTTTCTATTGCTCTACTAGTATTTCCATTGTCATATTGCTATATTATTTTTTTTCTTTAGACACATGACCCCCAACAGACCACTTAAACTTACCACATAAAGCACTGTTACATTGACATGTGGCAGGAAGAAGCTGGAACCGAATCTTCAATCTTGTGATTGAATGACGACTGCTCAACTCACTGAACCACACAAATAAAATCAAACAAATATCACACATACTATTAAAACTAGAAACCTCAAACAAGCCACAGGTGAATCACTGGACTCCTATGGCTTCATGAGCGTCTACATGAAAGTGAAAATCGAAGGTGATTTTCACTCATCTGCCACCTGCTGGCTCGTCTTTTGGTTACTTTAGTAGTTCCTATCTGTCCTCAGGTGTCTCCCCAACCTGAGCCAGTTCAACTTATGACTCACAGCAAGATTGCTCCTAAAAGGGGAATCAGGAGCCACTCTCAAAAGCTGTACTGCACACAAGGAAAATATGAGCGTCTGAGAGAAATAGTTTTCTATTCAGTTTGGTGTATTGTGTGATCTCTCATTCTGCATTACCTAGTTTAGGTGTCATTAGGTGCAATTTGTGTCTAAATTTAAATTAGCAATGTGGTGCAAAGTGGTTAAACTGGCCTCTTAACAGGCCCACATATGGACGCAATCAAAATTTGTATTTGTAGTTCAACATTTTTAGTGGCCAAAAAAAAAAAACTCCCACAAAGAAATACTGATTGCAGTTAAGATGCAAATCTTTATTTTTGTGCCATAGGTAAAAACAGTGAATTTAGTTTGGATTCCTAAAACAAATAATAAATAATGAGGCTTACTGCAGAGGTTTGTAGCATTGTTGCTGTTTTGCAAACATTTCTTAGTCACAGATCACTGTAACAAGATCAGCAGCATTCACTATTATGCTTCGACTATACAGCAGAAAGCCAGAGTGTTTGCTAGAATTATAGTTGTACTATAATGAGATTTGCCACGTAGAAGAGTGTGCTATGGATGAATAAATAAATCACACAAGAACTCAGTCAAGTGTCTATTCCGGCTTCAGACAATCCCTTGTGATTTTTAGACTAATCCCACATCTGATAACGGCGCACATATCTTCATTGCAAATCCACCAACTGAATTCATGAAGTGTGAATATTTATGGTAAAGTGGATCCCGCTCTGATAATGGAGTGGATGCATATTTCAGGTAGAGTGTTAGCATAGTGCTTGTGTGAGGAGGAGGTGAGTTTGTTTTGAGCCTCTGCTCCGTCATGATGGAGCAGAGTTATTTTATTTTAGCTGAGTGCCTCGCTAAAATAAAATAACTCCTTGAACTTTGCCACATTTTGTCATGTTACACCCACACAACACTTGATCATATTTGTACTCTTTAACTTGGGGGATAAGATAAAATATTGACTTATTTTGATGAATGAATTGGTGTGGGATTTCAAAACGATACTGTTTAGTCCAGAAACAATACACAGTTTACTTAATTAATTCACCTTTTGAAAAAAAATGAAGTTAGTAAATGATTTGTTTGCTCCTTACTTATTTTTTGTTGACAAACATTTTAAAAGTCTGGTAGTGTTTTCCTTAAATCCCTGTGTATTAATAGAAAAATAAGTAAAAATGAATTTAGATTAACATAATTTTTAATCCCCTATTTTGAATTCCATCCATTCTGGAAAATACCCAAATTTCTTAGTGTAAATATATGCATTCATCCCACTGGCAATTTTGTTTTAATATTCAAAAGACCAATGACCCTGCAGATGATAACTGAAATGAAAATAGTGTGGTGATTTCAAACAGAAAAAAAATAAAACAAACAAGAGTGACTGCAGTTATTTTTCATGGTTAAGGAACTCAGTTTATAAAAGATGTCCTGCATTCCTATCAGGCAAAAATAATCCCTATAAACATGTTCCTTTCTTTTCCTGTCCCTGATAAATTCTCCTTATCTTGCAATGCCTCTCGCAGGTATTTGATACACAAATGTAAGACTCACATCTTTTTTGATGGATAATAATGTCACTGCGAGCAGATTCCACTTGTCAGAACTTCATAAATCCGTCTGCACAATTTGTTTTAAAACTCCCCTTTGTAAATGTTTCTGTCTGAAATGGGGCAGCTCTGTCAATATTGCAAATATATCATCAACAGCAAAAGGAGCAGAGATCATAGCTCTCATTTATTAACATTTCATTGCAGCTAAATAATAAAACCTGACAGTTATTGTATTCTGACAACTAGGTAAAGAATATGCTGAGCACTTACCATAAATCCATCTCAGATATTTTTGGCACTTTTTTCTTAACTCTAATGGCAACAAGGTGAGATGCATTAGTTGTGTTTACAAAAATGATCTTTCTAATGACCTGTTTTTTTCTGCCATGGCAGAGCTTATCTATAGTGCATTCCAATAAACTTCATACCCTTTAAACATTTACACATTTTGTCACAGAACAGCTATACACTTCAAAATACTCTACAGGGATTTTATATGACGGGACACATCAAGATATAATGTAATTTTTGTAATGTAATTTTGTAATGTAAAATATTTTAAATAAACATTTAATTGTTGAGTACTACTGGAAAGTGAACTTCCCTTCAGTCTTAAAACTTTTTTGCAAGTTCTAATTTATATGATTTCCTTGTATTTTTTATCATCGTTGTTTTTTGGTAACTCGTGAAGGACAGCATTCCGGTGGCAGGATGCTGCCACTACCATTCTACACCATTGTAACGTTGTGTTCAGGGAGCTGAGTGTTAACATTCATCCACAAAACAATGTGAATGTGCTTCAAAGATGTTCTGTTTTGGTCTCTGTGTCGACTGATTTGTTTGTTATGCAACTTCTGAACAAAAATGGTTGCGCAGAAGTTTATCGAGCAGCTTTGTCTGGAATCGGCTCAGTAGATTTTCTGTAGTGTAACATCTGTTTATTAATGTGCCTTTTAAGTGATTGTCAAAAGGAATAAAAATAAAGGACTGAAAGACTCCGACCTTCTGCTGCCTGCTACCTGTGTGTTTGTGTGACCCTTGTGCCATTTCATGCAGAGAAGCTGCATGCGTGAGCCTTGACTGAACCACAGTGCATCGGGGCAAATAATGCTGTGCCCTTGAAAAGCCAAGTGTAATAATCCGAGATTAGTGTGTCAGAGAGGAAATGTGAATGTGTGTGTTGCCTTGTAAAGGTTTAAGTGAAACTGTTAGTGTGTGTGTTTGTTCATGAGTTTGTTTGTCAATATGTGGCAAATTCTTACATCAAATTAAATATGCAGATATTTTTATGGTGTCACTCTTTGTTAAATGATCATTTCCTGAAATTTGTATGGATTTGTGTTGTATTTGTTTGGCAGACTAACTAGTGACGTTTTTCATACTTAGTTTTGTTTCAAATGTCTATAGTTCTAAAATTAAGATGAGTTGTGTAGTAATTGCGTTTTTCTTCTGTGTAGTCCAGCAAGAGACACCCATCTCACTCCTTTTTGTCTTTGTCTCTGCATCATTTTACTTTGGGTTGCTTTGATGTTTTTTTTTTTCGTTTTTTTTTAATGAATTTACAAGGTACATGTAAGATCTCTTAGTTAATCCAAAAATATTCCACTTCCATTTCACGTTAAGCTACATAGAGGATCAAAACTGACATAATTAAAGATAAAAACAGAAATATACATATTTGTGCTTTTACTTTTAATTATGCCAGTTTTTCATTACGCTACAGTCAGAGGCTGATAAAGTTCTTTCAAAATTATTGAAATATATATTTTTAGTTTCAAATTTAAAATGCAAGATTTTTCATCAACTACATAAAAAAATAGCAGTACTGTATATTTTTCAAATGATAATTTTTTTTTTTTATTGCAGGCTCATGATTTGGGGATTTTGGTGAGGTTTGGGTAACTTGTTACATTTTACACTTTATTTTACACTGTGAAATAAATTCTGCATAAATGTCATAGAAAATATGGAATTGCTCATTTGTCAATCTAAATATTTCTAAATTTTATATATATTAAGACAAATCTAAAATAGTTAACCATTTCACTTGTCATAAAAGCACATATTACATAAACATTTTAGATTTGTTTTAATTTTGCAAAAGCACCCTATAATTTCCAGTTTGTCATTTCACCCTTTTTAAGGATTCTTGTGAGTACCTCGCCTTTATTAAAAACATTTTTGATCCATCTTTCTTGTAAAGTGGCTGAATTACTTCAAAAGCCAGATGCATCATTCAGAACCAGTGCTTTGGATTCATCCAATTTTTTTAGGGTTGTACAATTCTGAAATTTGCATATGAACAGTGTTATTTTATCCTGTTTTTCTAAAGCTTTTCCCACTTGTGTTCTCCATTCACATCTTTTTAAGGACAGTGTGCACCATGCCAAGAAATGCCAGGTGTTTGACTAATAGCTCCTTGGAACCTGCTAAACTGGTGCAAAAGCACTATTTTATGCTTGTCAATCTGTGTTATCCGAGACATCTTTCAACTGAAGGAATATGAGGAGATGACATGCTTTAGCTAAATTTTGTCTAACCATCCTAATAATGGTCCACTTACATGAAAAGAGCTGTTTATTGGGCCCAGATTGTAAAGGAATTCACAGTGATATTACACTTTGCCTTAAAACTCTTTATTAACATGTCTTAACTTTTTAAAATCAATGTTGCAGTCTGTATCAAGAGTTCAGTAAGTTAAAAAAAGACTTTTATAAAATCTTTAACAGGTAGATCTTAACACCGGGGAGCTTTCATACAGTCTTCATTTAATTTGAAGAACCCTTCTTGGAAATATGGTTTTGTAAAATGAAGAAATAGAAGACTTGCATAACAGAAAAGCTGCGTGTATTTCTCTTTTAAAAAGCCTCGAAGGCCTTGTCAGACATAATATTCATCTGTGTCTCCGTGTATCTCTATTTTAGGTGGAAGGGATGAGCAGAGGGGTCTTGCTGCCATCAAAAGGATTTGTGAAGAGGACAAGGAGGCCAGAGGTAGCACTGTAAACACGTTAGCATTCACGCAAATACTTCTAGAAAAGCAGACTCAATTTAGCAATGAAACATTTTGTGCAAAATCTCAGTCTCAGCTTTGTTTTTAGAATCTAAGCACACACACACACACACACACACCTGTTTGCACACCTGCCGGCACATAAACAGAAGCTTTAATTATTCTATTCTTAACTACTTGGAGTGCCCATGATGAACAAAGACATAAAAATACTGCAGGAGTGCAAACAACACAAACACTACACTTTCAGTCGTTTTCTCGCTCCTGTTCTTTCCATTCAAAACCCAGGCTGACCAACAGCTGTAAACCCAGAACCTGGCCACCATTCAAATTTGTGCTGCCATGTTGATGAATTTGAACACAGACATGTTTTTCCAGTGAAAGATGTGCTGCGCCACGGCAGAAAAAAGAAAACCGTTTCTAGAAAGGAGGCAGGAAAAGAAATGAAGCCGCAGAGGAGGTGATGGAGATAAGAAGAGACAATTGATAACTGAAATTTATCACTTCATCGACTAGAGCTTAAAGGGTTCTCTTTTTTCGTTTTCTGGTGTTGAGAAATTAAATCGGCTGACCTTCAAAGCACCATCAATTCCAGTAGTGTCATGACAAGGATGCCATAACTTATTCCTTTCTCCGCATGAAGAGGCCTTGAGTTTAAACTACACTTTATTTCCATCACAATTGAAATTATGCTTGACTTGAATTTCAAGTCAAACTATACTTGAATTTATTGGTAATTTTTTTGTAAAACAGTGCAGAATACGCATCACTGGCAGGCTTTACGTTTATTTGCACCTGTTAGATTAAGCAATAGTTCAAATGTGTGTGATTTTTGGTTCTTTGAATTAGGAGCTGCGCCAATCAGAATTTTGAAATATATTTCCTGTCTCTAGATTTTCAAGGTTTTGACCTGGAAATCTAGAGGTTAATTTAGTCAATTTTTAGTTCATCCTTAATTATTATTTACTGGCAAATTGTACATTTCTATTTTTTTGGATCTTCCATAAGCAGCAACTTCAGTTTTTTCAGTCACCATGTTGTTTCACTACCTTTCTTGACATGATTTCCAATGTGGGGAGTTTTCAAAGTTCATTTTATGTGTTATAATAATAATAATAATAATAATAATAGTAATAATATTTTGGGGGACCTATTAAATTGAGTGATCGGTGGGTGGTCAACAAACTGACTATTTTCTCCATCTGAAATTTCAATCTGAAAAAAGGAACATATGAAATGAAAAGTAGCTGAAAAAATATCAGCCTGTCTAAAGACATGCCACTGGATTAGAAAAGCACAAAGACGCAACAAAGCAAAACTGAAATTTTTCTTGTTTGCACGTTTCTTATTTTGATAACAGATAACATTTAAATTTAAGGCTAGAAACATGTTTAAAAAACTCCTGGATTTGCTGATTACCACTATGTTGCATCACCCTTCCTTGCAAATTACAGTCACATTTTTTATAAAAAAATGTTGAATACCTCTCATTTTGTTTATTTGGGTAGAGTAGTTCTCAATAGAGCAATGCCATTTATTAAGCACGACTTTGGCATGTGTGCTTCGGCCTTGTGAAGGCTGCAGAGGGCTGAGGGTGTCAGGTACTTAGACAGCAGGCATGTAGCCGGTGTCATTGAAGTCGATTTCCCTGGATGCGGCCATGGTAGAATTGATTACTTCTTTTGTAATTGGCAGACACTGAGACAGAAGGGACATGGGGGTGTCTACAGCCAGCTGCTTGTGCGCTGAATGCGAATGTGTTGATGTGCGTGTGTTTGGGCGTGTAGAGCGAGACAGTAATGGATTCTCATTAGTATGTGAAGCAGCAGCCTTAAACATCTCTGTCCAAAAGGCCTTTGGCACCCTTCCCAGTTTGTGCACATTTGTCTGTTGGGAGAAATTGGCGACAGTTTATAATAGACATGTGGGTTTCAGAGGTAGTTTCATCTGATCACTTCATGGTGTCACCAGTGGAAAGAAAATCCACTTCAGTGCTGAATGTCTTTCTATGTTCGAGTTCGTTCACGCATCATTTATCTTTTAGTCTCAAACTTGGAAATGGAGATGAAACTAGAAGTCGACATACACCAAATAAGAAGACACACACATCTTTTATGTCACTGTCTGAAGATAAATCAGACCAAACCTCTTCACTTATTACTGAACCAACATCTTGGTTTAGATCCAGGCATGCCTATCTGTTTGGACAGCCCAGTCAAAGTCCAGACCTAGTTCCAATTGAGAATCTGTCACTAACACGGTGCCTTCAGGCTCCAGGCTGCCCCTGAAGGCCATATGAATTGCCTTTGGAGCAGTTCCAAGGATAGATAAACCATTAATTAATAAGTTATGTAATTAAAAGTAAATTTTGTGTATCACACTGCTAACCCTTTGTATTACTTGTTAACCATGAAGTAGCTCTCAGTTGCAAAAAGGTTTGTGACCCCTGTTCTTGAATGTAATGGTTCGTAGGAGCTGAATCATGGAGGATTGATTTTTATTGGAAAAAAAAATCAATATTTTTATATACATATAAAAAAAAAGTCAAGGAATATTAATACTTTTCCAAAGCACATTAAATCAAATATTGCTTTAAATATTAATTTTTTCAGGTATTTTTCAAAGCAGAAGTACAACCTCTTTGCTCCATCTGGCATCCGTTTTCAGTGTATCGCCTGGTTTAAAAACAGCCTCTGTCCCCAGAAAACCTAAAAACAATCCTGTGGGTGTATGATAATGACTTCAGACTACAATTGAGTGCTAGTCCATGAAGTTAAATTATGAACATGTACATAAACACACCGGCCGTTCCTGTATATTTGCTGCAGGCAGTTCTGGCTGTCCACTAACTTTAGTCACGGTGCATTGAAAGTAGCACAATGTGCCTCAAACCATAGACCTAAATTAAGAGCGTGAAGCAAGGCAAGCTGTGTAAGTGTGTGTGGTTAACTCGCATTAAATTTCTTTCATCTTTCACCTAACTCCAAAGTGGTCGAGTTTATTTTTTTCTCTCTCTCTTTTTTTGTTTTCGTCGAGCTCTGAGATCACACATACTGGAAGGTGAAGAGAAAATATATGCAAACACGTCTTTTTATTATTATTTTTTTTTTATGTTTTTATTATTAAGAAAGTAAATACATGTTTGAATTTGCAGCTGTCTTTACTCTGGTGGTTGCAGCATCACATGAATGGTATAGACTGGAGTTGACTGAACACCAGCCAGCCTCCTCTCCCTTACAGCAGCTGAATAAAGAACATCTGTGGAGGAGCTGACACTGGCATGCTGCCCAGAGCTAATATTCTTGGATTCCACTGTTTTATCAGACAGCTCAAAGTGAATCTATTTATATTGCTGTCTCCGAGAGCTTGTTCGGAGGTACCGGTTCATTCATTGTGCATTTTTTACTCCTGAATCAAGTGGTAGTTTTCAGATTTGTAATTAAATGACAAATCTTATTGCCTTCGTCCGGGTCAAACTGGGTTATTTTAAGGCCAAAAATCAATCACGAAATCAGGTCAGAGGATAAAGCTAAATCATCCCGTTCTCACAGGGATATTTACCGACACCTTTAGTGAGTAATGCAGTGTCTCTGGTCTCTTGGTAGCCAGGGGAGGATTTTAATGTGTTTAACAGCAATGCATTTTAATATCAGATTTAGGTGTAATCCTGCTTAATCACAACTCCTGTGGTCTGAGTTGGAACGCTAGCATGTTAAAGCCAGGTGGAAATGGGGATTTATGAGAAGCTAGATGCATTCCTGTCATTTCTTTATTCTTCTTATTTCATTTCTCTGCTTTGTACAAATTATATCATCACCTTATTCTGACCATGTGTTAATGTCTTCATTTTCAAAATGGTGGTGGTAGTTTATGGTTTCTATGACAAAAATAGGTGTTCAGCAGAACTTTCCTTAGTACCGTAAATATGGTGGAAGGTCTTGTGTATCTAGAAACCAGGCTTGAAAAATTTAGTAACATTTTACAATTTTTGTTTCTCAAACTGCTGGAAACCTGGATTAACACAGATGAGAAATGGTTATACTTTTTCAGACTAAACTAGCCTTTAGTGATAAAAAAATAACATGATTACAACATTATGAAAAATATGTTTCCACACTGGCAAACTTTATGAGCACTTACCTAATTGTTTTTGTATCTCTGTGTTCGTTCAAGTTCATCATTTTGTTGGATATCACTTTAAAGGATGTTTATTCATTGTTTTATTTGATTAAATGAATGGTACTTCCTCTACATAATTTGTGCAATGTTGTATTGAAAATTGAAGCGACATATACTACTTTTTCTCTATCAAATCTTTCTCTCTCTTTATATCTGAATTGTTAAACCGAGACTAAAATATTGTTAGGTTTATTAGTTGCCTTTATTTTTCTCTGTTTGATTAGGTACTGCTTTTGTGCTCTGATTAACTATTTATGTAAATATATTGTGTGCCAAATAAAAAAAAAAAAGGGGGTTCAACTTGGGACTGTTTTCTCTTCCGTATGTCACACAAAGAGCATCCGATTGGGATTCAAACCAAAGCTATTTCTGTTGCAGAGATGACATGAAAACATGATGGTTTAACAGGTCTAAGCTAAGGTTGGAAAACGCTGATCTCCAAACAAGGCTGTTGGTTTGGCTTCATGAAAATCACTGTTTTTTTTTTTTTTTTTTTTTTTTTTTTTTTTTTTCATTTGAAGTTCTGAAGATGAAAACATGGTTTATAGAACCTTCAGCTGCAAGATGAAATATATTTTTCATCATAACTTCCAGAATGTTCTGTACTCTGGGTGTATTTAACATCCAACATCGAATCAAAAAATCTGATCCTTTTTCAGTTTTTCTTGATCGGTGAACTCATCATACAGTGCAACTGAGCTGGAAGCTGTTAGAGCGAGAAGAAAACTCAAAAGTTACCTTCTTCCGTTCTAAGCAAGGTTTTCTAAAGAGACACTATTTGCATTTTGTTCAGGCTCTTGGATCACAAGAGATCAAGACTTTTAGCAGATAGCAGGAAGGCTTATCAGAGTTCAGTAAACATGCTCAGTTTTATCCTTTTGGGCTTTCAGTCTCTTTCCCAGAGCATTGCTTTACATTCTACAGGATGCATAGATGGAGAATGCCGTTTCTGCTATACTAAGTGTGCAGATTGATGTGGTCAATTTGTCTTTGTTTTAAAATGATAGTAAATCATTTATTAGATGTCTTGTTAAAGCTCTGATTGTTGAATCTGAGTTGTTTTGGTATCACGGAAACGGTTTATAAGAACTCGAGATCGGAATCGGTCTCAAAATTCCAATCAGTGCAGGTTTCTCTGCGCTGATTAGTTTATTCAGCTCAGGCCGGTTTAGCTTGACAACATATCTGCTGACTGTGTAAATTTAGGAATTGTTTTCTGGGGGAAGTAAAAAAAAAATCTCTGAGCTTAAACAAAAATTACCTGAAGAATGTCTTATGGAAAATTTTTTTTGCTTAAATAAAATTTATTTGCTCCCCTGGCAGCTTCTCTGTCACCAGTCAAATAAAGATGGGTCAGTTTTTACTACTATTAGTTGTTGATTTTAAAGGTACACCCATTATTTCACTGTGTCACTGTTTCAGTGTCTGACCATGTCATTTGTCAGTTAAGATAATCTTGGCTGTTTCATATAGTTATGAACCTGTTCAAATCTCTGATCTCTGGACTAGATGTAATGAAATATGGTATACTATGGCCGCTTATCAAAGCAAGACGACTCTGAGCAACGGTAGATTTGATTTAATTGAACAACAGATTTCTTTACAATAGACTGAGAAGATTATAGACATTTTCTTTCAGCCTCTATTGTATCTGTCCACAGGTGGACAGAAGCATGTGAATGAAGGCAGATCATGGAATAAATACATCTTTGTTTACACTTTATACTATACTATACTATACTATAAAACTATTGTATTTTTCCTAAAGTTCATGATGTGCTGAGAATATAATTCAAACAGGATTAATTCTGCATTCACAGAGATATAGGAATTTCCCTGTTTTTCTGGAGAGGCAAATGCATCCCCATAAAGGAAGCAAATACATGCTCACAGCCATTCGAATACAAACACTCTCATTTTTCATTATGTTCTCTGCGCGCCCTTTCAATCTCTCTGTCTCACACGTGCAGTCAGAAAGAGGTGAATGGCAAGGCCTGGAGATAAGTCTGCTATCAGATCTTGATCAGGGACAGCCGCACTCTCGCCGTCTCTGCAGCCTTTTTTTTATTATCAGTCCCATCAAATCTCCTCTCCTCTGTTTCCCTCTCAGTCCTCTTTCTGTCTTTGTCCATTATATTTGAACCTCTTCAGACATACAGGGGTTATACAGTGGAATAATATATTATTGCCTTCTCTTAGAAAGTCCTGATCTGTTTGTGTTGTGTTTGAGAGAAAGCAAAAAAATAAAAAATAAAATAAAATAAAATAAAAAGGTTAGACCAAGACCTTTATTTATTCAGGTTTGGGAAATAAAGGAAGTGCTTTTATCCATAAAAGTTTGGATTAAAGCCTTTAAAGTGGGCTTGATAATAAAACTGCTCCTACTCTTTGAATATTTTGAAGAATTTATGTTGTTTGAGGTATACTTACCAAACCTAATGAACTGTAAGTTCTTCTCTTTAACATTTTTACTATAATCAGGCAGTATTCTTTATAATATGTACTGTGAGGTACATATTAGATTTCACTGTCATGTTATCATGCAAATTATGAAGCAGTTTAAGAGGCAGCACATGACATATTTTCATGATGCATCCCAACAGCCATTTTAAGTGTTTGTGTGAATCTATCAGCTAGAAAAGAGAACCAAAATGATACAATGTAGTTCTTATTGTTCTGCTTGTAATGCTTGAAATTTAACTCTGTAATAAATCTAGAGGTGGATGGATCGTGGAGGGAGAATCTAAACCATTTCTTCATGAGATGAGTTTTCAATTTGCTGCTCGAGATTCGAAATGACTCTGCATTCATGACCGCAACGGAAGGGGCATTTTGCTGCTACAGAGCTGTTGGAGGAAAAACACTGTTGCCCATCAATGTTTTCATTTATTGAAATAGTAAATGAAGAGCAAAACAGAAACAAGAGCTCAATAAAATTTGAAGATACTATAGCCTACATTATTCCGGGGGTGTAATGTTTTATTTCTGCTTTTTCTCCTTCTTTTGATTTTGGAAAAACAGTAGTAGTTTTGTGACCCATTTTAAATCTCCAATTCTCCAAAAAGACAAGCTTTCAGAACGTAGAAACCTTTTTTGCTTTCTTGCAAAAGCAGAAATTTCTGTTTCCTTTAATCTTTTGCAGCTTAATATTCTCCGAGGGGAAAAACAAACTTCAAACCTCAGGTTACGTTACATTGTTAAACCAATTATTCATTTAATGCAACTATGCAGGAAACTTTCTGTGACTGATGACTTTTAGTCATTTAAATTGCATCCAGAGGTGTCATTTCATTTTTTAACACCTTAGGTGTTAAAAATTATGAAAATAATTTCCTACAGTCATTAAGTCCATACTTTATTCCTTTCCTTCATTAATTTTCTTCCTCCTGTCCAAACAAAGAAAGAATTTGTTTTTGCTTGCTTCTTTCTCATTTGCTTTATTTTCTATACTTTCTTGCTTTCGTTTCTTTCATGCTGTCTTTCTTGCTTGCTCTCGCCGTACCTATCCGTAGTTTTCAGAGGTATCTAAGAACTTAAAACATGAACTCAGCACTGGCAGTAAATTCATGGTTAACTTTTCTATTTTCCGTTTCAAAAATGAATTTGACATGACAAATGTGCAGGAACCCTGTTCAAAGATAAACCATCACCAAAACGCAGAGCCATCTTGGCTCCTTTGTAGGGCTCTCCTACCTCTATCTTATGCACTAAAGCTCAGATAGCAAAGTCTTAAGCTTTGATGGGTTCTGACAAAATTAGTAATTTAAGATATGAAATGATGGACTAAGACATAGCAGTGGGAGAGCCCACTATAAGAGATGATTAATACTCTCTTTGATGTTTTACTGGCAAAAGTGCTTGCAGGAATAATCCATTTACAATCGCTTGTGTGTGTATGTGTGTGTGTGTTTCTGTCCATTCCAGTGGAGTTTGAGAAATTGGACCTTGCTTCATTGCAGTCAATCCAACAATTTGCTGTGAGCTTCAAGAAGAGGAACCTGCCACTTAATATTTTGGTAAATAATGGTAGGTAAGACACATGTAGTCTTAATCTGTAGAGTCGTCATTTACATGAAGTTCCTTGCAAGCATATTCATACCTGTTTGACCTTTTTCACATTACGTCACATTACAACCACAAAATTCAATGTAATTTTGTGGGTTTTATGCGGCACATAATATTTCATGGGTATGAAGTGAAAGAAAGAGATAAAGATGTGAAAATGCTCTCTGTCAGGGTGAACCACAGTGGATAGTTTTCTGGAGGAGAAACAGCTGGATGTTTTCCTCCAAGGAGTACAACTGTGAAAACATTCAGCCAGAACTACGATGTATTGGTTTAGTTCAAAGCATATGCATGGGCTAGAATGATCTAGACAAAAATAAAGCTGAGAGTCTGATGCAAAAGCTTGACACTCATGAATGCTCTCCATCTAATCTGACAGAGCTTGAACTTTTTTGCAAAGATATTTAAATCTTTCACTCCGAGGCTTAAAGCTGTTGGCTATATTTCAAAAGCTATGCTGCTGTAATTGCAGCAAAGCTGAAAATGCAGGCCCAATCCTTTTTAGATTTTTATTTATTTGTAATACCTAAAAAAAAAAAAAGAAGAAGAAATACATTTAATTTTCTCCCGACTTCATAATCTTGCACTGCTTGTTTGTGGACAGGTAAAATCTCATTAAAATTCAATGAGGTTTGTGCTTGTAACATGGCGAAGTGTGGAAAAAGTTAAAGCAGTATTAATACCTATGCAAGTGCATTACTTTATGTATTCAGCACAAGTTTTAAATCCTCAGCACTAAAGTGTAGTTTTAATGCTGTCAACAGTGTCAGAATTTAAATTCTGTGCAGAGGATTTAAATCTCAGTTGCACCGTTTGGAGAAACATTTTACATATATACATAGAAATTGAACTCGAGCACCTCTTTCCTCTTCATTAAACTCCACTTTAGAGGCAGATATGACCCGTAATATTAACATCTAAGTTACTGAGTTATTTTCTGTACCTTCCTCTGTTCGTCATGAAGGTCATCGCTAAACTTCGAGACGTTAATCTGAGCTGGGCTTTTCTAGGAGTAACGTGAGAAGTACAGGAGCTTTAAAAAAAGTCTCAGAGTGGATAGGTTTTAATTTAAAATGAGATTCCCGTGATCGTCTTTAGGTCAAAATTACAAATAGCTTTGGAAATGAAAATCCGCTGACATAAATGAATGATTAATTGATGCTAAAAGTCCCATTATCTAATTTCAAACTTGCCAAGGTCTTGTAACTTCCTGTAAGTAATCACTGATTGCAGCTGGTAGCTTCTCTATGCCAGGACTAAAATGGTCTGTTTAGGCATGCAGACAAGCGTCTATGAAATAAATTTCAACAATTTCTCTAAATCATGTTTATCCCAAGAGTTTTTCATATGAAATTGGACGGCGAGACGATGTGAGACTCTGGGTGACTGATGGCGCACAGACCTCATATTAAATTAAGCGGTTGTTTACCCGTGATAGATAGGGTTCATTGGTCCAGCATATGCAAGGGAGCAGCACACAATTCTCTTTCTTTGAGTTTTGCTCTGAATGGTTGTTGCCTCCAAAGGCCCTTTCCTGGTACGCTGAGGAAGCAGTCAGTTTTTGGGAAGGTTGCCAATGTCTGTCACCCTTGTCGTTTCCGGGCGGAACACGACGTCTGTGTTGTTAACATTTTGAATCACTGTCAGGTTGGTCAGAAAGTGAGATTGCTCATAGCATAAAGAATTTCTGATCGGAACAAGAGGTGGCAGTGAGGACAGAAAGCTAACAACTAAATCAACGTGTCACAAGCAGTCCCTTCTCATTTGTCATTTTGATTGCTCCTAAACAAGAAACATTTTTCACAACACTTTCATTTTCGATGGCTGAGACACGAGGTACACCCCTGCTTGGTCACCAGGCCCTCACACACGACAAGTTCTAGCTGTAAAATCGCTATCAGATCCTATTAACTTGAGGTTGATGTTCCTTGTGAGAAAGCTGGAAGTCGGTTTACGAGTTTACAAGTTGTTTTGAAGGTCCGTCGTCCTAACAAAGCTTTCTTTTTTAACGTACTTTGAATGAACGGTGAGAGAGGAACCCTTATAATGCAGTAAACAAGAATCTGTACCATTAGATTGAACACCAGCACAGCAGTGTGCAGTCAGATTTGTTCCCCCAAGCAAAATCTGGAGTATTCTCCTTTGTCCAAGCGTTCCTCCAAATCTAATAAAAAGTTGAGAGCTATGTTTATTATGATTTGGGAGTTTTTTCGCATACGAAGCTAGTAACAACAGATATGTTGACTTTTGTTTATCTTAAGCCGGTGTGATGCTGGCTCCTGAGGGCCGAACTGAGGATGGGTTTGAGCAGCACTTTGGTGTGAACTACCTAGGCCACTTTCTGTTGACCTGGCTCCTCCTGGATGCACTGAAGGATTCGGGGAAGTCCGGTGACGTCTCCTGCGTGGTCAATGTTTCGTCGT
Source organism: Poecilia latipinna (assembly GCF_001443285.1). Taxonomy (NCBI): domain Eukaryota; kingdom Metazoa; phylum Chordata; class Actinopteri; order Cyprinodontiformes; family Poeciliidae; genus Poecilia; species Poecilia latipinna. Next base: position 617,384 of record NW_015112635.1, read on the forward strand.
CAGCTCATTCCATCGGGGAAATCAGACTGAATGACTTAAACAGCTGGTGGGTACACACTTCTTCCACTTTCATGAAATTACTACACATTTTGTCAAGTTACAGATAAAATTTGGTTTGATGATAGACCTTCACAACTTTGTACAGGATCTCGAAGTGGAAGAACATTTTTTCATGATTTTTTTTAGAAATTAAAATCTTAAAAGTGAGACACTTTTATTCAGCCTTTTTCTGGAATTGCAGTTTGGCGTGTCTCTACGGGTTTAACACATGTAAAGATTTAAATTTGTGCCCATTCTTCTTTGCTGAGTTGCTCAAACTCGATAAGATTGGGAGAGTTGCATTCTGGGTGATGGACTGTGTTTGTTTTCCCTCTGAAGCCTTCACAGAACATCTGTATTTATACCGAGATTGAATTACACGCAGGTCGTAGTAACAGTTTCAACAAATATGTAAAAAAACATTATTCTTTATAAATGTTATATACTGCAGCTTTAAGTGCTATTCTAGAAGCAACAGCATCGTAAAAGGGAAAATGTTAATTGAATGGTACAACATTTACAAGTCCTGGATAACAATTATCGTCTATCTGCCTTGACGGACCATGAAAACTGTATATATTTTGCTTAAGGAATGATTGTGGTATTTTTTCCTCATTCAGAAAACAATTTCATACCAGATGTTGTTACACTCGATGTCTTGGTGTTTGCATTATCATTAGCTGTTTCAGTTTGTTTTGGCATTGATGAGAAGAAAATTGTTTCACGTGTCTCATTATCGTCTCAGCTCTTATCACTGCTGTCAGGAAGTATTAGCAGCTTAGATTCTTCATTCTTTTTGCTCATTTGCATGTCCATGGGTTATAGCTGATGTTCTTTAACTTTCATTCGTGGCTCTGAAGTCTTCCAGGCATAGCACTTGTGATGGAGATAACCATCTGTAACATAAAGAAAGATCTAACAGGTCTTTTCTTGTAGTTTTGTGTTGCGCTTGTAATGAATGTGAGATACAGATCTGTTTAGAAACAGGCTGTCGCTCTGTTTTGCTTCATCATTAATGTGGCGTTGGCATACGAAGATATCATCATATGGAATAATTGTTGGGGGCGGGGGGGTTATTGCAAACATGGATATGAGGAACTTTTTATCCTTCTGATAAATAAATGGTAGCCTGACATTTATTTTGTTTTTCATCAGTTTTTTTTTTTTTTTTTTTTTGCTCTGCATCAAACCTGACAGATTTATTGCTGGGGATCAAAGGAGGCACCGTGTCAATTTTGAAGTCTTTTGAAAGAACAAAAGGGGTTATTTTAGGGTTCCTGCTTTGTGAACTGTCAATGATATCACAACTGCATATCACAAAAGTTACCATAAAATCAGTCTAAGCTTTCACATGGAAAGCTAAAAACATAGACTGACTAATCAGAGAATACTGTTGATCATTCAGATTGCTGATTTCATTTAATAACACACAGCTGGACTCGCTATTTAGTGTCATTATTAAAGTCTAAAGTACCGTTGTGTTTTCTGTTTCTTCAGCCAACATTATTCAGCTCATGCTGCTTACTGTGGCAGTAAACTGGCCCAGGTGCTGTTCAGTTCCCACCTTCACCAGGAGATGCAGAGAGAAGGTTTTCCAGTGGTTTCATGTGCCGTGGATCCAGGCATGGTGGATACGGCTCTATATAAGCATCTCTGCACACCTCTACATTTGGCACAAAGTCTAATTGCTCGGATCCTGTTCAGGGTAAATGTTCAACATTTTCTAAAAATATATATTTATGTTTTTTTAAAGGCGAAAAACAAACCCCTAACAAAGACATTGTTTAATTTTGTGCATTGCTTGTGTTTTATTGGAACAAAAACCCCCAACTCCAGTACCTCCTCTTTGTGAAGTGAGTGATAACTCTATTTAAAAATCCTGTCAGGAGCACCTGGTTGTGGCTGACTAATAGCAGAATAAAGTTCTTACCACTTCTTCATTATGGCACCTACTTTGCACACTGGACGATTCAGAAGCTGAGATTTACACATGCAGCCAATGCACTCAGTATGTTTTGCAAAACTCAGGCTAAGAAGGTTTTGAGAGAGCTCTCTTCTTTTTCCACATCACCAGCTGCTTGTGCAATACCATGGTAACAAGAAACCTTTTTTGTAGGTCATCAATTAGCACTAAACCAATAGATCAATAGACTGAGAGCAGAATTGCTTTAATGTCCCGTCTTCCTATGCCATGTTGCAACTTCCTTTGTATGTGTAATACCTATTCCTTGTTCCATTCCACTTTATTACGTGTAACCTAAATAATGTTTGTACTTAGGTTTACATTTCTTCTCAGAAACTATTGTTGGTGGTCATAGCCCTCGATGTGAACAAATACAGTCCTACAAAAGAACAAATGAAACTTAATTTTGTACATACTGTGATCCGATATGGCTTGCACATGATGCTTACCACAGAACAGAACTTTTCATGCTCTTAGGAGGCATTTTAAAATGTGTTTATGGTGACAGTAAATCTTTCTTAAAATTTCAACAACACTGCATCCAACACTTAACGTCTGGAACAAACGCACACTTTGTTTGAGCCTAACTTTTCTTCCTTATCTTAACCTGCAGTGACAGCAGTTGTTCTGCTTTCATGCACAGTAAATACTGTTCATGCTTTTTCTACTGCTCTGTTTTTTGTCCATGCTTTTGCTTTAGATATGTATGTAAGAATACCTTCTTGGAATCTCAAACTATTTTGCATGTAAATGTATTTTCCATAGACTCCTACAGAGGGCGCTGCCACTGTACTGTCAGCCACTTTGTCACCAGCCCTGGATGAGGATTCTGGCGGAGGCTACTGGGCCAACGGGCGAAGGGAGATGACGACCCCGCCTACATTTGACCCTCAGCTTCCATTGAGTTTATGGGAAATCAGCCTCCGGTTGCTGGGATTACAGTAACATGGGACTCTAAAGATGAGTAGGAGGACTAAATCTATTTGAAAGCATCACATAAAGACCTTAAACTTGGGCTTACATTATTTCTGACCCTTTTTAAAATTATTTTCCAAATCTCACATGAAGGTGTTGGTCGCACAGATAGAACTGTGATTGGTTGCGTAGGGTTTGGCAAGCTGTTGTTCCAGACCTACTTATGAAGGGCTAAAGTGAATAGAATATGTCTTTATATTATGTTGTTTCATTTATATTTCTTTCTAAGCAAACAATATATGCAGACATACATAAATTTGTGTCATCCAGCAGAATCACTAACCAGATTTCTGTAATCAATAAATTTGTTCTTGGATATCAATAATTGGCCATCTAAAAATTGCTAAATCTATGAGTTACAAAACAATTTTTTTTCAACCATCCAAATATTTGGGTTAAGTGATGACGAAAAGGTACGCATTAGTAAAAACAGACTTGAACTTGGAACAATTTTCCCTCAGTCTGTGAATGACTCAACATTTGAAAAATAATTTATTGCATAGCCAGGGTTTCCAGGTGTTTCTTTTTCTCCATCAGTTCAGACACAAAAAAGGAGAAATCGGTCATCAGTTTTTGTTTTTTGATCTGTACTTGTTTTGCATCGGGGATATGTGCGCAGTATGCACAGAAAAGTCTAAGATGAACTCTTCTGGACCCAATAAATGTTGATGGGGAACAAAACAATAATCGGTTTTGGAGGAAGGGGAAAAGGAGAAAGCACTTTTTACTTTTTTGTTTTTTTCTAGCACACAAACTGTGATTGGTTCCCCACAGCTGCAGCTAATGCCACTTTCTTATTTGGCGCCACACCCAGTGCATTGTGGGATGGAAAAATCTCCACGATGCGAATAAAACTATCTGGTGAGCTGATACAGACGCTCACTCGGAAAACACTGGAAGCAGCACATCTAGGCGAAGGCTTATCCAGCAAACAAACACAGCTGTCTCTCATGCAGGGCTACACCCTCACACAAGATGCGCCATAATGCCCTCTCCACTGTGATTAATGCATTTTAGCATTGAAGATCAAATGTTTATCTCAAATTGACATTCTTAGGCTAAATTCTTTGCCATTTAGAAGTCAGCCTCTTATCTTTATTTGCTGTATATAAAGCAATACTATCACTGTGGTAGCGAATTTAGCTACTGGCACAGACATTCAGCGGAGAAGCAGAGAAGTTCCCGATATATGAGTAATTTGAAATTTCTCTGTCTACATGTACAAAGATGTTTAATGAAGAGATTTTTAGTGTTATGCTTTTTTATTTTAGAGTAGCTACGTTTAAAGGTTTTGCCTTTTCTTAAGTAGATGTCTGGATTCTTTTAGGGATGCAGCTCACAAGGTCTCCTCCAGAAAACTGTGAGGTCAAACCGAATCCGTTACTCCTCCCTAAATGAGAGCGTAGATAACCTGCTCTGTCCTTTTCCTGTTAATTTATTTGGACAGCTAAAGGTAGGTGGAGGACTTCATTTTACTGGCCTGTTGTTTTTGTAAAAGTCTACCAGATTTTTTACTTAAACCTGTAGTATCCTCCTGCAACTTTGTCTGTCAGCAATTGTCTGCTTTCTACAAAACAAGATGTCATAAAAAGGGAGGGTTCAGTTTTAGATTGGTAGTAAAGAAATGTTTAATTGTGAAGATCAGGACCTCACTGTGAGACACAGAGAGGTCTGTATAATTTGTCCAGTGATTATAATAACTGTTAGTATGCCCTGCTATCCAGTCATTTTTTTAAAATATATTGTTTCAGATCATGGAGCACCAGGGTTTTCCCTCAACTAATAGAACAACGGGACTCCCTCAAACACAAAAATAAGTTGCTGCAAATTGCTGGTCAGCTGGCTGAAAGAAAACTCTGTTATATTTTTTACTTGCTTCCAAGAAAGATACATTTGTCACAGAATATTTCCGTTAGTTAAAAAAAAAAAAAAAAACACAGTCTTGGTGTGTTTTTCACTTCCTTGGTGCATACCGAGCGCATGCATAGCATAGCATGAGACTGAGCTGTTGCTATCAGATCATTTCATTTATGCAGGTTTTATATTGTTATAAATGTACAGTCCAAAAAGGTCATTATATAGGTAACAGTTTGGTGGTGAGTACTGTACAAAGATGATTTTTGTTCTCTCAGATTTAGACAGAAAACCATTCCTTTTTAAGTCCGTAACCTCTGACCGGTTTTGTCATTTTTGAAGGCTGACTTTAATCAAAGACAACATTTGTCCTGCTTTGATATTTGTGAGAAGTTTAAGAGAACAGGCTGTTGCAAAACACTTGAACAGACTTTCAGACCCTTTGCTTTGCTATGTTTGTCAGGTTTATTTGTAAATACAACAAAATGTTGAGTTATGACGCTTTTGCAATTTCTCCAAGTCCACATATGATTTATTAATAATTTGATTTGGACATACAATTGCACCAGAAGTCCAGTAAATGAGTTATCTCCACCTTGACCAGTCACAACAGTTTTGTGTCATTGCTTCAATTACATTAGTAATTCAATTCTGAAGCAAACAAATCATTAGATGTTTGTTCTTTTTTTCTTTTTGTAGGTTCATAATTGTGTGAGGACTGACTACTCAATGCCAGCAATATTTCTCAGTGTTGTCACACAATACTCGGAAACTGTTCGCCTCAATGCTTCCTTGTTTGATTGTGACTCCCTTAGGCTACTGGAGTAAATAACACACATATTCCCACTGAAACAAATGTGCTTGCTTCCTGTGACACAAATGGAAAAAACACCAGCTTACAACTCAGCTCTGCTCTTCTATAGAGTGCAAGGCTACAAATGTGTGCTACTTCCTGTCAAAGAGCTATCTAGTCTTTCTCAGTCCAGCTGCTTAACTAGGTGTATTTAAATGAGGGAGAAGTGAGACAGAGGGGACCAAGAGAGCTTCAGACTCTTTCATCTGAGCACAAGGTTATCCAAAGAGTGAGCGTTTGACAGAGGCACGAACAAGCAAGTGAACTGTCCAAACTTAAACTGCAAATTTAGAAAAGGAGCTAAAACGGCTCCAGTAAGTAGTTGTCAGTGGTTTCGTCTACGTGGTTAACTTGTATTTGATTATTTAAAGTGCTGGAGGAGCCCAGAGGAGGTGTTTGTAGATTGAAAACACTTTAATAGCCATTCCTTTGACTGACCTGGGATTACATTTATATTAAATGTTCTAGTCCCATGTTTTGCAAAATCCTAAATGTGTATATGTATATGAGGAGCTGAGTATAAAAGGGGAGCCAGATGAACTGAGTCCTTACTTTGGGACAATTAAAGTATAAGAAAATATGTTTGTTTACCCTGTTCACTTAAAGCATGGAAACCTTATACTTGTTCTAAGTCCAGGCTTGCATTTTTGAGACTCAACAAAAAAAAAAATGCTCCCACCACAGAACCATGGTAAAAACTCAGTTCATCTCGGCCCTTTGAGGTTTTAAGAAAAACGTGTTTTACTTTTCTCATATTTTTTGCTGTTGTTGAGATGCACATCTTATTGCTTTTTCTGTGCCTAAGAAGAAGAAGAAAAAAAGAACTCCCTCTTATGTGACTGTGAATTTTCTCATGTAGAACTGAACTAGTAGTAACTGTGATACCGTCTTGTCCCGTGCATTGCCGTAAGTTTTTTCTCTCGAGAGCGATGGGATGGAGACCGTTTGGTTACGTGCGCCTGTATGCGTGAGTAAGTGTCTGTTTAGTTAAGGGAATCGATGTCCATGTTTCCTGTCTACGGTTGTAACATTCCAGCAGCAGCCACCCCTATTTTTTCTATTATCCAAAGCCTCTCAATAAACATATCATTGTGCCACTCGCTCTCCATGTCTTTGCACCGTCTCATCGAGAATCTGTCAGCCTGAATATCCTCAGAATAAGACTGCCAGCCTCAAGCAAAGTCTGAACTTTGGAGACATTCTCAGATCCATACGTGAAACGCACACTGGTATGTCCCCATGTTTCCGTCATTTCAGAGGACATAACATTTCCTTGGATAGATTTCCTATTTTGTCTACATTTGTCTTATTTTAAGCCTAGTATAAAATATAGTAAAAAAAAAAAAAAAAAAAATATGCGATCTACAGATTATTATTTTATGAAAATGTGGGGGAAAATCCACATATAATTATAGCCTACATGGACAAAGGTTTGGCTTAGATTGATGCCCATGAAAGATAATTGAACAGATTATCCATCAATTTACAATATGGCTTATTCCCATATAAGGATGTGAATAAGTGGCACAACCTAAATTTGGTTAGCGGAATATTGCCGAGAGCCTCACGCTGACCCCACCATGTTCTTTTCTTACTATAAAACAGCATGCTGCCATTTCCTCTAGATAAATGACTCGCATATACCTAGCTGTTCAAATGATGATAAAATGAAAGATGAATTTTCAGACCAAGCCAATATTTTCTGGTTTAGAGCTGATGGCAGGACAGAGGTTGGCATAGCTCCTCTGGGCCATAAACATCTTTCCTCAAGCAACAGTTTTATTGGTTTAACTGATTTAAAATACCTAAAAGCTCAGAAACAATCGATTAATACAACACAGAGACTATTTCAATATAAGTGGTTATTTTGAATGTACAGTACACCTGGAAATTTAAACAAATGTTGCCTTGACGCTGCAGATATGTCTTTTATTGTTCAGAAGGTAACGGCACCTTGTTTCACTGAGGCTGCCCCAAATTTTCAGAGATGCTGAAATTTGTACCATTTTGGATTTTGTGGGAGTGATGCGAAGTTATGTCTGCTGGGTATCAACCCAAAGAACCTCATATCTCCAATATTGATTCATTTTGCACTTCCACAGGCAAGAATCAGTAATTTCACAGGGAGGAAAAATAGGCACCATCAACAATGTGGGTGAAGGGAATGTTGGCATTGGAAATGCATGGAGAACATTATTTGATTGTCATTGTACATAATCGAATTAATTACCTGAATATGTTTGCTTATTCAGTGAAACGTATTTATTTAAAATGTTGAGAAAGTCAATAAAAGTATTAAATATAAGTATTTAGCTGCTCAGCCATGGAACCTATTCCATTAAGGAGGTTTTAGTTGTTGTTTTGTAAAGAAATAAAAATAATATATATCAACATAAACACCTTACCCCAGTAATGAATGTTGGGGCAGCAGCATCAGAGCTAGGGATCCAAAAAGGCTCAACAACCTGATGTATGACAACTCAACCAAGGCATATTCAACAAGCGGAGGAAGAGAGCTGCATCCTGTGTGTGCGTGTGTATCTGCTTGTTGCAATCACTCGTTGACATAATTGGCATAAGAAGACAGCAACTTTTCACCAAAGGAATATAAGAATATAAAGATTCTCTACATTTAACTGACTGCAGTGTCAACTCGTTCAAAAAGAACATGTGAAGGAAATGAGATTAAAAATGACAATGCAAGCATCGTCATTAATAACTGCACAATTGATGCTAAAGTGTTTTGGACAGATTGTGGATTCACATTAATTATAATCTGTTGTGGCATAATTATGCTTAATAATTCTTAGTTAGCCATTAAATTGGGTTTCTTTCTGCATGAAATCCTTATGGATATATAATTAACCCACGGTTTACTGTATCACGGACAGGGAAGAGGAGAGTAAGCCTTTATTTATGTAATTACTAGCCTTGTGATGTGTCATTGCTTATATTAGAGTTCAGTCCGTTTCAGTTTATTTTTTTATGCACAGAACAACAACAGTCATGTTGGGGTTTGAGGTTTTCTTATGGAGATGGAGAGAGGCAACTGAGCATTCCTGGTTCTCTGGGTTAGAAACAGAAAACAGAACCAAGTCATTTCATATCCAGTTGCCCATGCACAGGTGATAACAAAGACAGGGAAGTGAAGACATTATCTCACAAGGCAGTAAACGATTAATGTAAATGATACGGAGAGCACACATTGAAGCACACTCCACACTTTATTCAGTCTAGTAACATGTAAAAATGTCTTAAATTGAATCTTTTATCTGGGAAGCATTATGTAATGATGAAAATGTATGGGATATTGAAGTGTAAATTTGGAACACTTCATTCGTGGGAACAATCAAAATAAACAAAGGAGATTTCTAAACCGAAGGAGAACATGGAAAAACCTGGGTCAGCAAATATTGCTGTTTATCAAATCACTGCCATCATACTTATTGGTACATGTCCTATTATGTTGTAAAAGTGCACTTAATCTTTGTTTTGTATACAAGTTCAGTATTTCATCAGTCTATTGCTTTATGCACCTTAATATGTTTCCAAGGAGCTTAAAAAAGAAACAATACTGTGCATCATACGTAACAGTGATGAGGTGCTTTCCCCCCCTGCTCTTACATAGTTTTGTTCCAGATCCAGATTTGTTGCAGAAAAGCTTGGTTTCTATTTCATTCTCCCCAAAAGATGGGGTTTTAGGTGAAGTTCCTGCAAACTCTGAATATTTATTTCAAGATAAACTCACACATGTAAACTCGACTCTTTGTTGCAGATCCAGTTGTTTTAAACTTGAAGAGCAACTCAAGGAACAAGTTGTTTTACTCCAAGGAAGCATGAGGTCGTAAATTTATAATTCCAAGTTTCTGCAGAAAATCTGATCGGTTGAAATTATGAAGATGCTTTTTTTTTTTTTACATCAATTTCAAATCGATTTCTGTGGACACCATTAAGTGTAGCAACATTTACTTCTCAATGTCAGATTATACAATTGCAGTGACACAATTAATTCATTTGACAGCCTTTTACACATCCTAACTAGGTGAAGCAATTATGAACCAATGGTGTGCAGAGTGCAAAAAGAAAAGGAGAAGAGTTGTATTATGAACTACTAAATTGTTACCAGCTTAATAATGGATGAAGTTGCATCAGGTAATCTTGTGCTAAATGTGTAATAATTAAAAGCTTTAAGCCTGGGATTAAACCTTGAGGATATTTCCAAACCAAGTCATAGGCCATAATTTAGATTAATTGAAAACAAGACTGCATTGAAATGGACTTAAATGAGCTCCTCAAAGTTATCCCTCTGGTTCTGAGAAGATATAATGCTCATTTACTCACTTCCTCAAAGCAGAAAACTGTTTTCCCCATTGATTTAGCAAGTATAGGAGTGAAAGACTTAGTAATTCCAATGTATATATAGAGATACAAACTACCAACACTTAAATGTTCACCTCCATCCCCCTGACATGTTCTCCTCATAATTTACTGAAGGTCTTTTTTGCACAGATCTGAAGTCAGTGTGCTGAACAGATGTGTTTAACAGATGCACTGAACAGATTCCTCAGCGGGGAAAAACGAAAATGACCTTTACTTGATGTGTGGAACAAATACAACGAATGGTAATACTTGTACAATGCAGGGATAACATACAGACAAATATTAGCATTTTAATCATAAATGTGACATCTTACTTCAGAATAACACAATGAAACATATGAAAGAATCTGTCAAAAAGAGCTTTCGACTACAGATGTATCCATCTTTATCTGCAGACTCCCCTATTAGTAGTCTGTTAGGCTGAGAATAAGGCAGACATTAATCTTCCGGGCAGCAGTGTCTCATGCAGGCTAACAGCACAGGGCTGCATGAAACATGGACCTTGTCTGATGGTAGGACAGATTGATGGACGAAAGGACACAAATGTAGATACACTTTAAAATACACCACAAGAGGTCAAAGGTTGGGTCAGTAATGGGCCTGCACCAAAGACCGTAATGACGTAAATGGACCCAGATGTGGTTTGGGTCCGTAAGTGAAGCTTTTGAAAGAGCATTCAGCATCATATACATCATGTTTGGACACAATGTCAAAGATAGGACTCTTTTTACATTTTAGAGTGGTTCAGTGACTCAAGTTTGGTTAATGGGCGTCTTTAATCTTTCCTTGGTAATGGGAACTTTGAAGTTTGCAGATGAAGATCTTGGACACGAGTGTAGTTTGCTCTTCTACACCGGTTCTGATTTGTAAAAATATTCATTTCTGGCACAACCTGGATGATTTAGTTACAGCAGCTGCTTGTTTGGAACTTCGTCACATGAAGCTGCCCAGTATGAGCAGCAAAGTAACTATGGAAAACATCCTTATGTCATGAGGACATTCTTCTATTCTACGTTAAATGTAACAATTACTGAACTTTTCAAACACTAGTAGGACGTCAGTAACTGGTTTCATGGCAACTTAATTGGCAATTAATAATAATAATTCAGGAAGACAATAAAACAAAAAGAAAAATAATACGAATTTAATGTATAACTTATAAATAGATGTCAAATCCACAAACTATTGGTTAACTATGCTGTTTTATTACATCAAAGTATCACCTGGTGCCAGTCAGTGTTTTCAGGAATCTGCAGTAATGGGCAGTTAGTCAGTTTCTGTTTTCCTCGCGTACCCTTGAAAGGGTATGTGTTTTTGTGTGCGTGTTGCTGCACACACTTCTACACACTTGCATAAACTCAGGCACTCAGATGTTCTGTAGGAGAGGATGGGATTTTCTCTCTAAAAATGGCCAAAGAGGGGGGAGGCGGGGTGAAGATGAAGGCAAAGTAAGTGAGAAGATACTTTAAAATTCTGAGAGAGGACGCCCACATTTTTCCCTCTCAGCTGCCACACAAAGAAAAAGCAGAGGGGGATATATCCTCAGAAACCTGCGAATTGGAAGCGAAATGATAAATACGATCAAAGCAAAAAAATAAAAAATAAATAAAAAAACAGAGAGAGAGAGAGAGAGAAGGGAAAGCTGGAATAAAGAAAATAAGCTGCCAATTTTTAAATAAGATAAATATCTCTGTAAGACAATGACAATGGGAAATATCCTAGATTTTCCCTTTGAAAGTCAATTTTTCTTGTCTTTGTTACATAGGCACACAAAAAGGCCACAACATCTGAAAAGCGGATGGCACAACAATCTCCAGGGCACAATGTTTCACTCCACCCACTCATCTCCACTGAGAGGATGGAGGGAAGAGGGGGTAAAAATCTCTAGTGCTAAAAAAAAGGGTGGGGGGGAAAGGAAGGATAAAGTGGAAACATGCAGAGCAATGTGAGAAAAGTAAGAGATGTAAACAAGGAGGATATAAGAAGGAAAAAAGGAAAGGAAAGAGGGGGGAGAAGGATGACACAGCGGAGAAAAGCAAAAGAGGAGAATGTGTTTGCGTCATATCTGCAGTAGAGGAGAAATGCCTGACAGCCATCAGACGCCTGCTGAATGACAATCTCACATCCGCTCTCAGGTGGTTGGTGGATCCTCTTTTCTGTTTCTTGTTTTTTAGTCATGAAAAATTATGTGTAAAAAAATAAAATTATTGCCCTATATGTCCTTGAAACGCATCGCATTACATAAACCGCTCTGGGTGTGTGCACAGATGGCAATCCATCTTTTCTGAAACAAGCTTGTATGATGTATCCCAACAGAGTGTTATCCTAGTCAGTAATATGCTGAAAACAACTTTTAAATGAAACATTAACAAGTCAAGGTCCACTTTATAGTCAAAATTAGCTCTGCTAAACAGAGTCTGAAGTGTTGCTCATTGGAGAACTCGGTGTGTTGTAACTGAAAAAAAAAAAAACTAATGAAAACTCCTAGAGAGCAAAGAAAATTAAGAAAATATGAATTTTATACCAGATGCAATTTGACAAATGCACTGCAGAAAATAAAACAAACAATAGACACGCTAAATAAAAATGTTCAGTAAATTCGAAAGCTTTAATTCCTCTCATATTGCCTGATTTTATCATTTTTAATGGAGTTCATTTATATACTCCTGATTAAAAAAAAAAAAAAACTAATATTACCTGAAGGGAGTTTATAAGAGAAATAATAGTCACATAGGATCCAAACTCAGTTCTCATCTGAACAATTTAATCCAGTGAGACCTGTCATATGAGATTTGGTTCAAAATGCAGTAAAGACAAATATATATATATATATATATATATATATATATATATATATATATATATATATATATATATATATATATATATATATATATATATATATATATGAAAAA
>NW_015112635.1:634907-651989 GCF_001443285.1 Poecilia latipinna
TCTGGAAAGTATGGAAAGTATTGACAGTTTAGTTTTTCAACTTTAAATTTCTTCCACAGTGTCATCCCAAATTGTATTAAATTAATCTCTTTCCTCAACATCCTACCCAGAATCAGATAATCAATTTGTAATCACTTGACTGTCATGCCCTCCAAAGTGTGCATCAGAATCTTTCCTCCTTTCCGCTGCTAAGTTGTCAATGTGACTCTTGAATGCAGCCCAATAACAGAAATTAGATTTGTGCTGCTGGAAAACATTGGTTCAAGCAAAAAAAAAAAAAAAATCCCACAAAAAAAAAAAATCCCACAAAAAAAAAAAAAAAAGGAACTTGTTAGGGGACCAAAAACACCTCAGAGATTTATCACACCTCCACTACAGTTTTATTACTTGAGCAAGAGTGCAGACAAGTAAATGTACACAAGAGACCTAAATGTTTAAACCCCATTCTGAGATTAATTAACAGTTCGTAAGGACAGCGGATAACTATTTTCCCTTAGGTGGTTTTGTAATGTGATGCTTAGACAAGTGAGAAGACCTCAGAGTTTTCTTTCAAGAAACAAAGAGAAACAAATTAAAGAAGAAACTTTTTGTGTGCTGTGCAGAGGTGTAATATAACACCTCTGCACTTAAAAGTGCAAACAGATGCAAGACAATGTTAGAGTTGTGTGTATCTTAATGTTATAATTAGAGATCAGCTGTCAGATAGTAGTCAACGTTTCTGGACAGTATCGTAACCAATATCTTTCTGACGGTGATGAAACACTGCAGAATGCAATTATGTATGTCGATTACAGGTCACAGCAAATGGAAACCAAAAATTCAAAGTTATATGAAAGTTAGAATGTATAAGAGAAATAATTTATTACAGGCCTGTTAGCTGGCTATTTTAGGTCCTCTGTGAGTAATTAATCTGCTATATACATATTATCATTTTAAATTAAATTACTGACATTAATTAACTTGTATACAAGAAATATATAAATTCTTAAATTGCATGTGTACAGATTGCTGTCAATCTGCCTGCATCATTCTGTGTATCAAACAGTTACTGATGAATGTTGTTCAATTACAATAAACAGGAGATACACCTTTAAATGATTTGACAGGACACAAATCCACACCTCCATTCAAAGAACTTTTTTTTTTAGTTTATTAGACCAAATGCTGTCCATGCAAACAGTACAGTTACCTGAGCTGACAGTACAGCTGTGTGGGATTTTTTTCTCAGCTGTTTTTATTTTTCATTCTTGTTTCTTTATGTCTCACATGATCACCTCACCTGCTGACTTTAAGAGAGGAGCACAAGATTGCAGCGAGACTGAGAAAATGACGAAGAAGAGAAGACAACCACAAAGGGAAGGGGTGGGTGGTACGTAGATGGGAAGAGGAAGGAAAGCGAAGGCTAAAGATGAGATGAGGAGAAGGAGAAAGACTTTCATTTACTCAGCCCTTTTTGTGGGAGGACAGAGCTTTGGAGTCCTTGGGCTTCAGGTCAATAAAGCCATTAGATTATAGTGGTACAATCAAACACTACCAAGGATGTCTAGAGATCTTAAAAGTGCTTGTGTTTGCGTGTGCGTGTGCGTGTGAGCGGTGGTAGGAGGAGTGTGCTGGAGACAAATGAGTGACACCGCATGAACACACAGCAGGCTGGAGAGACAATCTGTCATTGTGTAAACATGAGCTCTCCCTCTGACTGGGACACACACACACACTGATAAAACACCCTCCGGACTGCTGCTTCTAATATTCTCACATCTTTTTTTTTTTTTTTTTTTTTTTTTTTTTTTTTTAAACTTCATGACTTTGCAATGCATTTAAATGACAGTCTCTAGATATTTGTGTCCTTCATTGAAGTTGAGTCTATTGAGGTATACTAATTGAAAACAACCACAGGCAAATGCTTAACAGAAGCACCTTTTTTATTCTAAAGGTCTGAAACATTATTTGTGGTTCAGGACAAACAATGTTAATAAAAATTAGAACGGAAGTCGTTTAAGCTGAGTTTCCGAGAGACAGAGCCGATCTTCAACTGTCATTGGACGAGAAACAGAGTCATTTCCTGGTTGATCACTGTGGTATTTACAGTGTTGCTGGCATCCAAACTACAAACCTACAGAATCAAACTATGCTTCTAAAAAAATTCATTGGAAAGATGGACACCTATGCAACTAGATTGTTGCATCTTATAAATTATTTTTGTTTATTTTTCAGTTGGATCATGCAAGACATATCCCAAAGTAAAAGTAGAAAACTTTGACAATGATTTACCCTATGTATATTATAATTCCAAAGTCTTGTTAATGCATATAGACTCACTAGAAATTGGTTGCCCCCACTAAAGTCTGGGGTAAAAATCTAGATTTCCCTTCAATAAAGAAACCATATTTTCCAGTTACAAAAATAAAACGGGTGAATATATATATATATATATATTTTTTGCATTGGCTGCAGGCTTGAACTGACATGAGGTGAACTGTGTGAGTATGCAAATGTTTGCACCGGTGAGGTGAACGCTTTTTTGAAGTTCATCCGCCTAACTCTCTGTGCAAAGTGAAGATAATGTCTGGAGGTGCTTATGTATGAGAGCAGAGAAGGTAGTTGTCAAGAACATTTTCACAAAGTGAGTGTGAGTGCGCATGCAGATAAGTTTTTCGACTATGTCTGCTTCTATTCTTTTTAGTTTTTTTTCCCCTGACATTTTGATAAAACATAAGTAAACAGACCAAGTTTGCCTTTTCTATCAACCAATCAGCATTTTGACACCGTCAAATTGTTTGCGTCACTCGTCTTTGGATTTTAGTCTCAGCTGTTGGGTGTTAGTAATGTTTTTACATATCTGATGTTTTTTTTTTCTGATTTCTAGTTACATACAGCCATACAAAAAATAGGACACCTCATTAAATATTTGGTTCTTTATTATAGTTTATGTCCAACATCTCTACTGTTCTGGTCTCCGATTAATACAATTATGACTCATTTGTCCAAAATGCATTATTACAGAAGACTTGGTATTTTGTCTGCATTCTCTCTGAAAATTTTCACTCTGGTCTTCAAATTTTTCTTAGACAGCAAAGAAAAACTTTACACCCCTAGACACGAAAAGTCCAATAATGTCAGTGATCTCTGAGTTTGTTTTGGTCTGGGTTTTGCTCATGCAAAATTCATCACGATGCTCATCATGTGTCCAGAGTTGAAGCTTAAAACTTTGAAAATCTGGTTTTCGTTTTTAAAACGGATTCAAATTCAAATTCAGTTCTTTGTTGGTTATATGTATAAACTGAAAGAAAGAACGAAGGAGAATAGAAGAGCAAAAAGTCTGATGATGATTTTAAGCCTAATAAAGCCCCAGCTGGAGGTTTATGACCACAAGCAAACACCCTATTCTGAAAGCCCATGTAAGCCCCACTGTTTGCCCTGAGATTTTTTGTTTATTTAACCATAGTTTCTCTCCTGGTTTTGTGTCTGGGTGTGTGTCTGCGTGTACACCTTTGAGTGTGTGTCTGCATAAATCTGTAAAGTCTTCACGCTCTCTCACTTTTGAGGCCTTTTTTCCTTTTCTCTCTGGAGTTTTCCTGTCACTCACCCGTCCTCTGCAGGTGGTGTGTATGTGTGCGATATGCATACGGTAACAAGGAGAAGCCAGACCCGGTATTCGCACATTGTCTTTTTATCCTATCAGATTGGCTCGTATGTTTCAGTGGGTATTCTTTCATTAATTATCTGAGATTTGTGTGTGTACATATTTCACCATCTGGGTGAGTGTGTCTCAGCGCCCCCCCCCCCATTGTGCAATAATGAGACGTTCCGGCTAGACAGAGCTTTGGGAAGGTCATGATAAATTGAAGCGACAAGAAGTGAGAAGGATGAGATTTTTGAGAGCCCAATGAGAAAACTGAATAAACCTAGAGTCAATTAGCGGGTTTTAATTCTCCCACAATTACTAATGGAGGAAAAATAAAGGCAAATACGTACGTAAGAAGAAGGTGGACGATGTGGAGAAAACCTGCCCCGACATCAGATGACTTAAGAATAATTTGTGTAAACAATTAAATATTTCTGAATGATTCAATGAGTTGCAAAACTATTCATATTTAAACATTTTCACTGTGATCTTACAACCACAAACTTTATAATGTTTTATTTGAAATTGTATGTAATAGATCAACACAAAGTATTACATAAGTATGAAATGGGGATGGAATGCATATATAGTTTCAGTTTTAGTTTGTTTTGTTTGTTATGTTTTGTATTATTATTATTATTATTATTATTATTAGTAGTAGTATGTACATCCCAAAATACATTGAAGTTTGTTTTATTTTTCCTGTTAGTGTTACTAAAATGGCCAAATTTGAAACACGCAGGTTTTGGGCAATGTTGAATGTTTGCAAATCTGTTCACATGGATTAGCCAAACTCGGGGGAACGGATTGCAAATCCACCCTCACAGTTTCATAATCTGAGGAAACCGATTTTCCAAACACCTTGCACCTGGCAGATTCTGCACATTTGAGCAAAGGCAATTGCAGGAAACAGAAAGAGACAGCAAAGCTATCCTTTGGTTTGTTCTGTGGAAACAAGTATGACGTTTTATTACATATGGCAGTGAAAAAAATCTCCATTAGACACCGATTTTGTATGGATGTCAGGCAGGAAACCAGGAGCACAAACACCATGAACTGGTTTGTCGCTCACAGATACTCTCTGGAGCCACACTGGAAAATGAAAGCTGTATTTATAAGTGGAAGCAGGTTTTCCTAACACTCATCTTCAGGCATCTGTTCTTGACTAATACGTATAAATCAGAATTTCACAGCATAATCAAATTTCCAGTGTAAGAGCAAAGGGAGTCATCTCCTTTAAATATTAGACTTGTTATGATGCTTTGCCTTGCTACATGAGTTATTATTCTATCCAAGTACACCAGAGTTTTACTCTGTGCAGTGGAGCACCAAATATTATGGTAATAACAGATATCAGATGGGTTTTCTGGGGAAAAGCTCTTCACATTTTATACACATGGTTTTGTCCATGTGCGTGCACGGTGCGTGTGCGTGTGTGTGTGTGTGGGTGTGTGTTTGTGTGTGTCTGCTTGCACTGCAGGTTCATATCTGGACACGATTACGGGAAAGCGAGAGACGGGAGCCTCTCTGAGCACCGGATGGAGTTTTCTCACATCCCCAGTCCGAATTAAACCCTCATGAGGGAAACTGAGAGCAAACCTCTCAGCTCTTCTCATCAAAAGCACATTCCTTTGAACATCTTGGACAAAAATGTAGAAATATTATGTCAAAGTCAGCAACAAAAATTGGACACAAAAGAGATGTGATGATGATGCCTTTTACAAGGTCAGCTCCTCATCTCTCATGTGTTTCATCTCCTCAGCCTCTCTGGCCCATGGCTCACTGTGATCTTCATAAAATGTGTTTCATCAAATGTGTTGGCACTGCTCAGTGATGATGGTGTTTGAGGAAGGTGGCGGTGTGAACATCCTGTCCCTTATAGGCCGGGTCAGAGCACTAACGAAGAAAAATACCATGTGCCTTCAATACATCTGGTCAAAGCTTTTCTAAAAAAATAAAACACCAAACAATAGGTGGATTAGCCAATCAGCCACATCGTTAAACTAGCTGAGGCATTGTGTGGAGACCCTGCTTGTCTGTTAAAATAACTCTGACCTGTTTAGGCATTGAGGAGGGGATCAATGCAAATGGCCTGCGGTCGATGTGCGGCCGTACAACGTGTTCTGGACCATAACGCCATTAAATGGGACAGCTGGTAATAGAATAAACAAAGAAACCAGACGACACGTTATTGGGAATGACAGGTGGAGGCTGAGGATGTTTTCTCTACTTTAGTGGGTTCTTCTTTACTTTGAGTTGGAAAGCATATGATGTAGGTATAATACCTGCGACATCATAGGTATGCGACATCACTTTTGTCATAGGCAAAATGGTCTATAACAAAATGATTGGTTTGAACATACATGTATCTATGTATCAGGGCTTTTGTCCTGAAATGTAGTCACTGCAGATTTTCTGTTGTTTTAATTGGCATTTTTTATTTCAGTTTTATTTTTTTATTCAATCTTTTCTATACACGCTATTTCATTGTCTCAATCTTTAAAAATAAGAGAATATTGGTCTGTAGAATCTTGGAGTCATTCTATTTCTTGAACTATTGCATTTACTGTACGAGACATAGTGGAGCAGTGGGATTCACACACATAATGATCACTGTCTGAATCCAGAACGAATGGCATCATGTTTCTGAGGGACACATTTAGAGAATGTCTGGCTGTTGATGTTAAACTGCTGGTATTAATCTCATCCTCAGTTTTCTGCTGGGTGTTATTCCCTGCCTCAAACTGTTTTGATGCCTCATTTCTTACTTCTAGGGAGATTTCCAATGAATTCTTACTGGGGAAAGTCATTTCTAAGAACAGTCTTTGATATCACAACAAATCTGCATTGTCTCAATATAGACAGCGGTGTTCATGGTTTAAAAAAAAAAAAAAAATTCTCTCCCCAAAAAAATAGAAGAATGCATATTTGATCAGCTCAACTAGCTTTAAGGGTTATTGAGAAAAATAATCTGTCAATTTTAGGCCAGCTAAGGCAATAATTGTTTTGAGTTTTCCCATTGTATAATTGATTGAAAATCATTCCAATTTTTATTCCTGATACTTTTTCTGTTTGCTTTATGTGTTATTGAACACTCTTTATAGAGAAAACTTGAGAATTTGCACTAATGGAAGGAGCCTTGTCACATTATCAGGGGTCATAATAAAATACCCCCGATATTTTAAACCCTATTCTCAGAGTTCAGGACATATTCTTTTTGTTCTATATCTCCAAAATGTCTCCATTAAAAGCATCAATATTTGATATCAAGCAGCACAGGCATCACTATTGCATAATTTTAAACAAGCAAAATTTTAGCATTCAGCCAAGACTGCCAATGACGAGTTAAGAGAGGTGGTTGAGAAGGACGCAATCTTGAGATAAAGTGGAAAAAATGACCTTAAAATATTATGTTCTGCTTATCATTACATGCACTCACATGCATAAATGTGAAAATTCACAGGATGTCTGCAGCGGGAATACTGAACAGAGTGATGCTTTTTTAAAATCAGAAAAGTTTGCCTTAGTGGCACAGCGCATAAAGTTATGTTTCTCTCCGTGTAACTCAGAAATAATATGTTTCTGCTTTTGAAAGCAGAAATGCTGCATAATGTTCAGCATACAATCATGAAGCACTCTTCAGCTTTCATGGGCATCTCAGGGGCTTCGAGCGCCAAAAACGAGGTAAATTACGGAGATCATGTCTAAAAGGACATTATCTGTGGGAACATTTTTAGTCAATTTGCAATCTCAGGGGTAGATTTGCAAGTTTAAGATGTGAGTTCAAAGCTAGTTCCTCCTTTTTCATTATTTTTGATAAAGCCTCTGGGAAAATGTGCTGATTGCAGACATAAGAGTACGCGCAGAAAATAATAATTTTCTGCTCCATTACGTTACCTTCTAATCTGTCCTGGGAAAGCATCGCTGTCATTGCTTTGTTAGGAGAATATAACTGTTGAAATCTGTACAAACAAGCATGTTTCAAGTACAGCACCGTGAAAGGAAAGTAAACCCTCTGAGAATAAAAGTTTTAATGTAGAAATAATTCAATTCTCTTTATTTTTATTTTTGTCATTTCACAACAAACTTAACATTCCAATTGATCCAAGTGAAACTGTGAATTAAGCTCAGTCTGTTACTCAAATTAACTTAAAAAATATTCTGTCCAAGGAATACAGTCTTACTTGCGTCATTCACGCTTCCTGGACGGGTAAGTAGTGACAGTAGACAATCGCTGGTGGCATGTCGTTGACTTTACAGCAATCCCTCATACTGAGCATTCAAGGAGCGACAGTGGAAAAGAACAACTCACCTTTAACACATAGAGACCTGCATCAGAACCAGAACCTGGCTCGGTATGGCGGGCCATCTGCCACAACTGAAACACCAGAACTGATGTAGAAGAACTTTCTATTTTAATGAAAAATAAATTGTTAAAAGCAGAAGAGAGAGAATGTTTAGTCGTTGGCAGCAATATGCCAGTCGATGCCCTTCTCCAGGAAGTCATCATTGGTAAACAAAAGGCCAGACCAGGTGTAGCTTCTAATTTAAACCACAGAACTCTCTAAGTCGACATTTATTTAAAAAAAAAAAGAGTATACCAATTGAGGGAAAGAAAAACTTTGTAGCGTGTTTTAAGATGTGACTCACAACTAAATCTTGCATATATACAACATTTATAAAACTGCAGAACTCAAAGGGGGTGTGCTTTCTGTACTCTCTAAAGACAACAGGTAAAGCCGCCCTGAACTTGACTTTAGGGGTTTTTGAAACACAGTACAAAAACCTGCTTTTATTATTATGACCTTAAAGAAATTGCTGCAATCCAAAACTAAAATTCCCAGCATGAATCTTACTACCTTTAGCTCTGTAGCGCAGTAGACGGAGTCTCATAGTGCTGTTTCAAATTCTGTAGTTGAGAAGAACCTGTCTGTATTCACTGATTTGGGAAAATTTAAATGTGGCAGAAAAATAAACCTTTCAAGTTCTGTTGCATTCATAATTTCCAGGCAGTCTGCCGGCGCTGGATTATAGCTGCGCGAGCCACCAGAATGCTTTACACACTGATGTTTTAAAATGTGTGAGGCAAACTGGTGCAAGAGATGAAATGTTTTTGTATGCATAGTTAATCCACTACTAATGTCATTTTAGCTTTTGCTGTTTGAGAGCTCTGTGGGTTTTCAGCTTGAGTCAGACAGATATGCAAACAGCTACGAATTTACTCAACACAACATACACAATGCTGTGAAACAGCATTTCCCCCCATTTATGGATTTCTTCTGTTTCTGCATTTTTGTCACATTTAAATGTTTCAGATCATTGAGCACATTTTAATACCAGGCAGATGTAGTCAAGGGAAAATACAGTTTTGAAGAGATAATTTCAAGTATCAGTGGAAAAAGCTATGAAACTCTCCTTGTGAAATCACAAAATAGCTCCTTGTTTAACGCAATTTTTGGACAGCTTTTCCCAGACAATTTCTAAAGCGACACCCAGGCCTGATTACACACAGACTTGAAGAATTGCGAAATCACTTAAATAGACCCTCGCTGCTTTTTTTTTTTTTTCTGTCTGGAAAAGCGACGCATCACCCACAAATCTAAAGACATTCAAGAACAGATGAGCAAAAAAGTCCCTGACTTCTATCTTGACTTTTGAATAGTCACCCAAAAGCAAGATTCAGTTCAGCAGCAAGCTCACAAATCATAGAAAGAAAGACTGTCGTAAAACAACTATCTTCCACTACACAACTGCACTCTCCTATTTAAACTCTATTTTTGTATTTATTGCTATTGTGTCTTGATATTGTGTCTGTTTTTATTTTTAGTGACACTAAGTGCCAAGAAAAGCCCAAATAAATACAATGTATGAGGAAAAAACTTGGAAAATATGAGTTCTAAAAGCATAAATTTTCCTTTGGGAATACTAAGTTTGTTTTGCACCATTTCTAAGCCTTTGGGTCTTAAGTGAACCACAGTGAGGGCTATTATCTACAAATATAGAAAACATGGGACTGAGTTAATACTACCCAGAAGTGAGCAGCCTACCAACATTAATCCATCAGCACTTCAAAAGCTCATCCAGTAGTTTACAGAAGAACCTAAAACAATATTTAATGCTCTACAGGCCTCACTGACCTCAGTCAGTTAATTAAGTTAATTGTCTAAGTTAATTAGACAATCAAGTTATGCCTAATTGTCATAACTTCACAACCAGACAGAGGTTGAGCATAGCTGTCTTCAAAGCAGAAAACCACTGCTGACCAAAAAAAAAAAAAAAAAGGACACCAAACATTTTCTCACATTGACCAAGAAACATCTTTACAAAAGTCTTTCCAATAAATAATTTCTGGTGGAGTGGTTAGAAAAAAGTGCAACTTTGTGTTAGGCTGGCATCCTGTTGTAGTTGACATAAACCAAACATTCAAACATGGTGGTGGCAGATTGATGGTTCTGGGCTATTTTGCTTGTTCAGGACTCGGACAACTCGATCATAAATTCTGCTTGTTACAAGAAAATTGTGAAGGACACTGTGCTACTGTCAGTTTATTTTTAAAATCCTTCAAATGTGGCTAAATTCAACCAATTGTGTGAGAAAAGTGTGCCAGAAAAAAAAAAGACTCTTTGCCAGCTTGATAGCAGTTGCTGTGGCGAAGGAAGGGACAATTAGGCAGAATTATTATTATTATTTTTTTTTCACACAGATCCGGGTTAGTTCATGCAGTTTCTTCCTCCTTAATAAATGAAAACATTATTTAAAAGGAAATCTTGTATTGTCTCGGCTCGTGTTTGTGTGATCTGAAACCTTTTAGTGTATCAAACAAGCAAAAACAGACAAAATCTGCGAGAGGGAGAATACCAATATAGAGCAAAACAGCTGCACACAATAAGGATGAGAAGATGGAGCTTATCTGAAGAGCCAGGCAACATTTTCTCTAGGTCTATATTCATCATTATACAGAACAGAGAGACATGCACTCCCACTAACAATTTAGAATAGGATGTACTGTATTTAGGGCAGATTAACATGCACGTCTTTGAACACTGGGAGAACCGTTTGGAAAGAGCCCACACAGCCGCAAGGAGAACACGCTCACACCTCCACTTCATCCATCCACCCTCGCATCCAGACTTCTCTCTACACCAGTGGCAAACTCCACCCCCTTCTGGGGGATCCCAATGCATTAGGAAGCCTGGGGTCCCAGTTTTTATTTGAATTTTTTTGTTTCCAAAAACATTTTGCAAATTGGTCAGAGAACACGTGAACACACTTGGTTAAGTCTTGCATCAAAAATTCTTCCATGACTGCTATTTCGCTCTGCCAAGCTTTTCTTTCCACATTGCAAATGATCTGGCAGATCAGAAGCTTTGACTCTCTTGCCGCTTCCTGGAGAAACTTGTCACCTGGACACTGGAATACTTTAAATCCTTTTCCTAAGGCAGAGGAGAGAAAAGAGAAGGAGGAGAGAAAACCTTCAATGTGTTTACCAGTTTTGCAGAGGAGTTGAGGAGGATGAGATGTAATCACTGAAGACTGTACCATTGCGGTTGGTCAGATAAACACTAGCTTTTCTTTATTTTTTGAAATACCCCCATCCTGATTTGCTAAATAATTCACTATGATAACATGAAATAATTGAAAGAAAATACAGTTTGGGATAATTCTTGCAGAGTAGCATCCATAATAAATGTGCTTGACTGGGGTGAAGCACTAAAACCATTTAGCTTCATCAAGTTTCTGCATTATTCTGTGAAATTTCCTCTCCCCATCTCTCCTCCACTCCATTTGCTTAGCTTCAACTGCTTGCGTTTTGCTCAGTCATAGTTCATTACCTGTTGATGCAAAATCTTCTTGACATTTTGACACTGCTGCTCTTCTCTCTAAATATGTCATCTGTTTTATTTTTACTTCTTTATTTCCAGCCAAATCCTGCAGCAGTGACCCAGTTTCTCCCTAAAGATTAATGCATTTTTTTTTTCAAACCTCTTATTTTCTTGCACGCATCCTTCAACGTTCACTCCGCAGCACGTCTCTCTGTCAGTTTCTGTGATTCTGTGGCATGCAAAGAGCCTTCCGACAACCTTCAACTGGGTCTTGCATGGGGAGGCTGAGTTGCCTCGGTTTTATAACCAACTAATGACAAACTCACCAGAATGCCTGCAATGCGTGACTCATAAGGATATGAATTTTGAAATGCTAATGAGTCGGAGATTATACAGAGCGGAAGAGCAAGATAGAGAATAAAAGGCTGAGATAGAAACGGTAAGTCAGAGGAAGAGATTTTTTATATCTTTGTGGGTGTTTTGCAGGGTTTCACAGTCGAGGATTGATACTGAATGCATAGGATGGCTTTTAATTAATCTCCCTTTACCAGCTTTAGTGTTTCATGACTATGCGATGAGTCAGAGAAGAAAAAAAGCATTTAGGCAGTGAAGTCTGCAGCACTGCAGGGACACACTTTGCACTTTTTTTTTCCAGGGTCTCTCTCCTCCTCCTCCTCTTTTCTGTTCATCACCATTGCAGTGAATCAAGCTAAACTAGGTTAAAGAGGTCAAACACACATGGATGCAGCTAATCTAATTTCTGACACCCCAGCTGCACGAGATCCTGCTCCTCCTCAAGCTGCCTTTGTTTGCAAAATGCGTTTTATCATAAACGTCCCATTAAGTTGCCGCCCACAGATATCTGAGTGAACCCAAGCTAATGCATCTGAACTGAAGACGGATCAGCAGGGCTTCTGAGTCCATAAGCGTGCAACAAGAACCTGGGTTTAATGAGAGCACACCTCGATTCATCACACTGCGCCACTCTTCTTTTGTCTCAATTCTTCATTCCGTTCGGCTTTTGTTTCTTCATTTGTGGCTTCATTTCCATCTCATCTCTCCTAGCACTTCTCCTTCTGTTCATTCGCCACATCTTCTTCCCCTCTATCTGGTTGCTCTCTGTCACTCTGCGTGCCTTTGGATTTTTCTGGCATGTTGATTCGCCACTGAAGGTCACTTTAGTTTAGAGAAAAGGGAGGAGCATTGAGAGGGTGTGGAAGGAAGCTTCAGTTCCCTTTTTTGCTTTTGTCATGTTAACACAAGCATTACTGCATCATTTCGGGATTTTAGGAGACAGACCAAAACAAAATGGTGCATAAATCTGAAGTAGATGGAAAATTGCATATGGTTTTCTAGAGTTTTACAAGTAGAAATGTGAAAAGTTCATTATGCACATTTAGACCACTTACTCGGACACCCTAAAATATAATCCAGTGCAATCAGGTGCCTTCAGAAGGCATCTAATTGGTAAGAGAGTCTATGTGTA
Source organism: Poecilia latipinna (assembly GCF_001443285.1). NCBI lineage: Eukaryota > Metazoa > Chordata > Actinopteri > Cyprinodontiformes > Poeciliidae > Poecilia > Poecilia latipinna. The sequence continues at coordinate 647,842 of NW_015112635.1, forward strand.
TGTTGTTAAATCTCAGGATACATACATCTGTTCCCTGAAGGCCTCAGATGTGTATTCGTGAGCATTAATGAAAATCAGCATTATGAAGACTGAGGAACACAGCAAAAGGCCAGGGAAGAAGATGTGAAGAACTTTGAGTCAGCTTGAGTATCAACAACATCAGAGAAGAGCAAATGGGAGCCAGGAAAGAGAGCAGGCAACGAGAATGGCAAAGAGAAAAGAAAAACATAACAAAGCTGGGAGCCGAGAAAGGGAAAACATAAAACTAAAGGGGGAATTGTAACTAACACAAACGGTAGACAGTCTATGTTGTAACAGTAACTGTTGGTATTTTAAAGAGGTATAAGTATTTGTGAGTTGATGGATGGAACTAGAAAGTTCCGCATAACTGCCTGGTGTCTGTGTGCAAACCAGAGTGTGAATCAGACTCATTTACTACCTCATTACAGGCTCATCTTGATTGGCTTCCTTTCAAGTTACTCTGACATTTATGACTGTTCCATTGTTTGACTTTCACATATGAAAAACAAAATGATTTTCAACCCAAACTGAGGCTTTGCTATGAACAGAGACTATAACCTTGCAGTTCCCATACGATGAAGACACACATAAGGAATGAATTGCTCCGTGTATTTGTCCAGCTTAATGCATGAGCCACAGAGATAAATGGTTCTGACGTGGCCGACAGGTCAATGGTAACAGAGTAATGCTCCTGTCACAGCCTCTAACACCAACTAACTATGGTGTTGCTGTGGCTTTTCTTTGGGAACGGAAGGTTTCAGAGCTGATTTGGAAGAAACAAACGACCCTTGCTGCACAAGAAGCTTGACTACATTACGCTTGACCATGTATGTGTATCGTTTTGTTTTTGGTTTTGTAAGAAAACACAACTGCATGATTTTATTGTTTGCCTTTGACACTGATCATCATGTCATTTGCTGCATGAAATCGGAGTAATGACTGAGGATGTCTGTTTCTCTTACTGACTAAGGAGTCATACTTACCGGTCCAAGCAGAAGCATCTGTATGTATCCTGGTAAAAGCTTGATAAAATAAATCAGTCCTGTCAAAGATGTGAACGAACCCCTTGATATAAACACTTTTTATTGAGACTCTGTGGACCCTAAAATGCCACTCCCAGCTGGATTTATGTCTAAACTTTGGAGAGTTTATTTCTTTCACCTTCCTATATATCCTCCCGACTGTAAATGCATGTTTTTCATCCTGCTGTGTGCAAACCGAATCTAGATACCGGAGAGCAGAGGCTGGAAGATACTTTCTTGTTGACATTTCCTGGCATTTGGAGATAAACACTTTAATTAAATGCCTTGATTTCATCTTTCCCATTATGAAGAGCACATAATAGAAATAAGCCCAAGCGTTACATTTTATATATATATATATATATATATATATATATAATTTTATTAAAGTATAGCAGGATGTCATGGAGTACTCATTCAAAGTTTTAAACTTCTCTTCTTACCTTTCAACAGAAGCATCAATTTTACCGATGCTTTAGGTACATTAAGTCTGTAGCATTTTATAGGATATGTTAGGGGTGAGAGATCACGCTTCTGTAATAAGAGATTAATTTATTCTCTGCCTTTTTTCCTCCTTCATATCCACAGTGTCACTTAGGTTGAAGAAGCTGCATGCATGGTTGTCTCTTTCAATGCCAGGGTTAAAATATATATCTATATATTATAAATCTATCATCTATTTTGAAGGTTAATCTTCTTACATCATGACGAGCAGAATGAAAAGGGCGATAGACAAACGTTACCTGGGTTATTATTCCAATCTGTTTGCAAAATCTCAAACGCAATATTGCCCGAATGTGTCAGAGCGTATTAAAGTTTCGTCATCGAGATCTGTGTTGTTTGTAAAATAGGATTTACTGCATCATCACAACAAATGAAAGAGTTCTGTATTCAAACTAAAAGCATGACACAAATATGTCATGTTATATGAGACTAACAAGCTGTTCCGTTTCATTCAGCCCACATCTCAGTCAGCTCTTTGAAATACAACTCTTTTCTCTACGAGCTGAAAAGTGGGTGTTTTTGGGAGTCCATGCAAGAATGGTGAAAAACATATTGAACCAAGAACGAAAAGGGCCAGTTTGTTCCTCAAACTACAAATAGAACCATACAAAACCAATCACAAAGGAAAGTAAAAAAAGAAATGAGGAGGGTAAAACAGGATGAAGAAAGGATGTTTCGATTTGGCAAAAATGTTAACTTCTCCCCCCTTACTGTGTTATTGACATAAATTCTCCATACTGTGTTTGATTCACTTTTAAAAGCTTTCAAATGAAAGCTAGTTTATAAAAAAAATATAGTTGTTTTTTTTCTTCCCTTGGTGAGAAATAAAGTGACAGAACTTTGCAGCAGAGCCGAGTCTTAACTCATGTCCCACTGCTCAGACTGAAGCACTGAATCAACATGAGCAGGGACGGCTGACAATCTCAGGAATTAAACGCCTATGAGTCATCCGCCCTTGTAGATGTGAACTTGACAGTGTGATACAGAGCACTGACTCCGTTGTAAGATAAGGCGAAGACTAAGACCAGGCTTCTGCGTTTGAAGTTTGGCTTTGTGTGGCAACTGCGGGTAGATCTTAGTGGGCCGCAATCATTCACATGACTGTTGGACGGAGTAATTTTCCTGCTTTGAGCTGCAATGAGACCCTGGCATTTGCACTGCAGCAAAAAAAAAAAAACAATCACAGTAAATATGTTAATATCCTCAGCTGTTGTTACCGGAAACAAACTATGCTCTTTGAAAAAGGCCAGATGCTCAATTGAGTAATGACCTGTGGCAGTGGAAACCATTTACCTATAAAGATTATGGCTGTTTATATAAAGCAAGCTAACACAGTCATAATGGCTCCGCACAGTTTATAAAAACTGTTCATTAGGACAAAGCAGAGCACAGATATTGTAGAGTTGGTGTTTGTTTCTGAGCATAATGATAAAACAAAGGTCAACCTCAGCTGATTTTCTTAGTTCTTCCAACAAAATACAAAAACTGATCATTTTCTCTTGGGCAAAATACCTTGTGCATTGCCCAGTTGATATAGTAATAAAAACAACTGTTATGATAGACAGCACGACTTAGACTCTGGTGCAGGCAACAAGTGCAAGCAAGTTGCATGAATAATAAGAGTAGTTTACTTGCAGGAAGGATTACAGCTGGATGAGGGAAGCCAAAAGAGATGGATGGATGGATGGATTTTATTACCAAGCACTGTTAGGTGAAAATCACTACGTCAGGTTTATTAATTCAATGTGCGTGATGTGAAAATCGCAAGAGCTAACACTCATGAACAGGTCAGAGTAAAAGCAGGCAGAAAACACAATTTTATAGCAGAAGGAGAAAACAAATAACAACATGGAAAAGAATGTGACTGTATGGATCTTTGCTCCACTGAAGGCTATTTCTCCAGCGAAAGCATTCAGTGTGTTGGCTCAAACAATTTCCTTTCTGACAAAGACATAGCATCACAGAATGACATGAACATCAGACTAACAAAGTCATAACGTATATTAACATAATAAACTTTTACACCACAAGACAATTTTTTTAATGTTCTGTTCTGGAACCTTTTGCACTTAAACCTAGAAATGTGTAATTAATTGCTGTACATTATGTGTACAGATTTGATTACTACCGGTATGTATAAATTGTTTCACAAGGCAGTTCAGTTGTACAGAAGTGAGTTGGCTTAATCTGTAGCAGTTATTTATTGAACACAGTCACGTAAATGGCAGAACAGGACCTCATTAGTCTATATGAGAAACAACCTTTTTGCATCAGTTTGTCTTTTGATGCAAATTTCACTTTCACCTCGATGAAACCGAGACGCCATATATGTGTCACACATATAAACGAAGCATTCCCGCCTGTCGTGCTCTTCCGCTCTACATTCAAAATCTGGCAAGATAAACATCGGTGCAATGAAAAATGGGAAAGAGTCTGCTGTGTATTTCTGGATCTAACTTTGTAGGGGAAAGAGGGTGATGTCAACACCAGGACAGAGATGTATTTGTCTCTGTCTTTTTCTTTTTTTTTTTTTTTTTTTTTAAAATGGGAGCGGTTTGTTCATGAGGTGGGCCCGGGGGGCAGAATGGCCAGCCTTTGGGC
>NW_015112635.1:655146-675881 GCF_001443285.1 Poecilia latipinna
TTTTTAGAATGGGAGCAGTTGGTTGATGACGTGTGGCCTGGGAGCAGAAGTGACAGCCTTCTGGCTGAAATATGTCTGCGGGACAGTCACAATGTCCTGCTGCGTGTGTGTGAAAGTGTGCATGTGAATATGTGTGAGACAGATTGTATTTAGTCACGCTGTGGGGCAGGACAAGGATACAAAAAAAAAAAAAAAAGAGAAGCAACTATGACAGAAAGAAGGGAGTGCAAAAACACAACAATTAGTCATAAAGCGGAGAGATGCAGCATACACACACACACACACACACACACGCAGCTATCATTTCAGAGGACATTAAGCTCACCATTAGACTGCACAGAAGATGTGGAACAAATCCATAACATGTCTTCCATTTCTTGCTTCCACTGTGGATTTTCAAACACCAGTTCAATAAAATATGACTTTCTAATATAATTACAAAACTTATAAGTAAAAATTACAAACTCATATCTGAACATTTACACTACAGCTGCCCCACAGAAATACCCCATCCTTCTTCCGCGCCGACAGGTACAAATATTTGAAAAACCTTTAAATGAATGAATTTGTTTTCAGTTTAGCATAAACCGACAATGGAAATGTAGCTGCCCTCCTCGTTTTATTTTTATTACTTTAACCGAACACCTCAAATTTATTTTAAATTATATATATTTTGATTTGTTAGTTTCTTCAATAGTTGTTAGCGGGCGTCACTTTAGTTTTTAGTTCTTTCCCCCTGATGCCCTAAACTGTTCTAATTAGTCATACCTGGTTTGCGCTACACTGCCACGCTAATGTAACTCCCAACACATAAGAGCTTATTTCAGTTTTTCTTGTTATAAGGAAATAACTCCCTGCATGGTTGAATGAAAGAGAATCCATGCTCAGACACAGTCCCTGTATTTCTGGATGTGCCAGTCCATGTGTACCAGCTGACAGTGTAAAAAATGTTTAAATGTGTACTCTCTCAAGATTAAGCTATCAGGGCAATGACGTGTTAAGGCATATTATGCCATATTTCCGGTTTTCATTACCAATGCTTCACTCCAGGGAGCAAGAGTCCTTATGAAAAAGCTAATTAGCTTTTTTAACAGCTGATTAGCTGCAGTCTCAAGAGTAATGAAATTCAAGAGGTTCCCTGATTTCTGAAACCCAACTTACATTTTGTGTTGTGTGTCAAACACCTCATAATTTCTTTCATATGAAATATTCCAAGAGGTCATCAATTTTCCCCATTATTTGAGGGAAATCAATTATTCGGGTAAGACTTTAACTATGAGGAGATTGTCTACCAATGTTTACCATCACTCTGTCATCCCCAAACTTAGAGCTCCTGAATGTAACAAGCACTTAGATGTCAAAAATAAAACACAAGTACATCAATTGGTGGCAGAAATAAAAACTGCAACACGATAAGCAGACTCAAGTGCTTGCCAATGCTTGGATAAAGAGGGGAGAGATGCATAAGCTCAATGAATATCTTCTCCACCCATCCATCTTCTTCTGCTTATCCAGGGTCGGGTCGTGGGGGTAGCAGCCTAAGAAGGGAGACCCAGACTTCCCTCTCCCCGGCCACTTCTTCCAGCTCCTCTACCATATGATGTCCTTATAGAGTGAACCACAGATATCAGTTTTGGTGGAGAGATTTGATAGCAAAGGACCATTAAATCTGAAAGATCTTGAAAGATTTGCCTGCAAAGCAAAATGTACCGTAGGCTGTTATCCAGCAAGAAGGAATTCATGATACGAAAGGATACATAAATAGCTAAGCGTCAGTTTTGTTGAGGTGGTTTCTTGGGATTTTCTGAAACAATTCAATTTCTGTTACAACTTCAAATAATGTAAGCATTCAAAATAAACCCGACATATTTGAATATTGCTTAGGAAAGATAAGCAAAGTGACATTTTTATGTGATGGGTAATAAGATCAGCTTCAACATTTCGATATGACATGTCCAGGGTTGTATGGAAACACCGTCTCATTGATAAAATATCTCTGGCATTAGGAGTAAGTGAGGATAGTGTTCTTAATTCATCTTGACTAAGGTGGAGATTATTGCATTTTTGACATCTTGTTGCAAAATACCAGACACTCCACAATCGTCTCTGATTGTGAAGTACGTACACAGATTTGTCTACTATCAAACCCGAATATCAGTTGATCATCAGAACTGACGAACCAGAGTAAAAAGATTTGCTACTGACAGCATGCAAATGGAGATTTCATCATATCTCCAGTGCTCCCATGAAGGCCAAGCCTTAATATGTTAGACACACTTTGACAATAAACAGGGAATCCATATACAAGTCTTGGTTTATGCAACCACAAAACCACACTGTAAGTAATAGACCTAACACAACCTACTGAGAAGCTTTCTCAGTAGAAATACATTCTGGTTTTTGTGTTTGAAGTCCATGCAAATCCTCCCCAGCCTTATTTTTTTTTTTTTTTGCCCTCTTTTTGACTCTGTGTGCCTGTAGCCTACAGGGCAGACATCTTTGTCCTCAGTTCAATAGTGCTGTCACTGGCCCATGAATTATGGAGGTGTTTGGAAGTGACAAAGTACAGCTTATAGGGTAGAGACACTTTTATTGAGTTGTGAGACATGATGGATGTGTGCTAGTGTGTGCGTCTGCATGAGTGTTTGCAATTCTGGTCGTCTGAAGCCCCCTCACCAGGGTCCTGATGAAAAAGACACGGATCTCTTTCCTCGTCTTCACTTTGCCTCAGTGCTTCTATTGAGGTGATCACTTCACTCACATCCCCTGGTTATCTATCTTTTTCAACAAAGCAAAGCATGCCAGAAGTTTCTTTCAGTTTACCCACATACTGCTGAAACTGAAGTTAGTCAGTATAATATTTTTTTTATATTTATTGTTTTACTTCAAAAGATTAAAAAAAAACCAACTAAACTTTGAATATTGCATAATTTTCCAGACCATTGCCTCATATGCTAAACAAAGAGGTAATGTAACACAAGCCATTTTTAGATGAGATTATGTTTTGTGCTGCAAAAGAAACCTTAAGAAGTTTGTTAACATTAAAGGCCTTAAATGCAAATATGATAGTAGCATGTATAGATTTAATCCAAAGTACTGTGAGGGATTTTCAACAAAAAAAAAGGATAGTTTTGGCTGCTGCAGCTTTCATTTTTCATTTTCAGTGATGTCCACATAAATCAGGGAACAGGACCGGCAGTACCGATGAGAGCTGATTTTAATGGTAAATAAACTCAGGGAACCAACAACACAGGCCTATAGCAACAACAGAGAGTCTGACACCAAGACTGACGAAGACTATTTAAGCTGCAGCTGATTGCTAGAATGTCAGACATGTGAGTTAATGAGCTGATGAGATACACCTGGGGAGAGCAGGGACCTGCACCGCTGAGCAAAGGTGCAGAGTAAACCAAAGAACAAAAAATAATATAAGGAAAAAAGTAAATACTGAAACAGTAACCCAAGCTTGGGATTACACAGAAAAGCAAGATGCTACAAACTGACAAAAAAAACATGCAGGTTTCTGAAGTAGGAAAAAAAAATTCTGTGAGTTTTGATGTGAGATTCATATCAAAACAGAGAGTGAACAAGCTAAAAATAGCCTAGCATTCAGCAGATGTCTTCATATGAAAACATCAGTGAATATCTGATGAAGAACGCAGCTGTGTGCACGAGCTTTCTGTGGTATAAAACGAAATGCACCTTTTATTCAAAATTAGACTGCAACACTGAGAGATTGTTTAGGAAGTCATTTGAGATTTATGATTGTTTATCTTTTTGTAAAATAAGTGGCATTTCAATGCCTTTTTATCACAAGAACCACAGGAGAAGCAGTTTTTGCATTATTTGGACAAGTGAAATCTGAATTAAAAAAAAAAAAAAATTATGCAATTGTGCAACCTGAGAAATTGTTACTGTTTTTGGAAAATTAAAATTTGATTCCTAGCTTTCTACATATTCTCATGGACTTGTATTCTCTCATCAGCTGGAAACATTGCCCCACCCCTAAATTTGATCGACGCTAAATTTAACGTGAAAAAGTTCCATAGATTACTGATTATAGCCAATCTAAACATTTGAATGCGTAAGTGAATTGTTTCTTTTTAAAATAAGGAATAAAAAAGCAAAGTTTCTTCCTGTTGAAGTTTGAAATGAGAAAGAAAAAACAGGTCTTAACTTTCCATTATCCTCTGAAAACTTTAGGGGGAGGGGGAAAAAAACATAACTACAAGCTTTATCACCGAAGGAGACAACAGCTCTTATAAGCACAAACACACAAACAAGCACACGCAGTCCCAGGGATAAACTGAGTGTGCTCCCCTCATAATGCCCTGAAGTTGTTATCTTAAAGTGGCATCCTGGAGCTTGGGGGAGGGAAGCTGCGTGACTTGTGGAGCAGATTTAGAGAGTCAACAAATGTTGTGTTGCACAGCAGCACGCTCACACACAAACAGTGAGCGCAGAAACACAGGTGAACCCAAAAGACTCGGGACATAAAGTTTACTGCAACTGCTGGTACAGAGAGATGCACAAACAGTCACAGACACACATAAATATCCTCACACATAGCCACGAGTCGTACATTTTAATTACTGTGCCATAATTAAAAGATTCTCCTGAGATTATATGTTTTTATCAGTTTGGCTTTTTATCTTTTCTCCAGAAGGAAAATGACTATGAGCTAGTCGGATTAAATTCATAAATACATATATCCTTTTTAAATAAGGTTGTTTGCGTGTGTGCGTGCGTGTGTGTGTGTGTGTGTGTGTGTGTGTGTGTGTGTGTGTGTGTGTGCGTGCATGTGTGTGTGTGTTTTAACTTTCTTGTGCTTGTTTACCTCCAGTTATTCTGACAACATCCTTAAGTATGGAGGCCAAAAACTGTCAACATTAAAAAATAATACAGAAAATTTTTTTTGCAGTGTAGTAAACGATTTGCGAAAAATTCACAAAAAAGATAAAAAAAAGAAGAGGTTTAAATAATTATTGTGTTATGAAATTGAACAATATTTTTTAAAGATGTTTCTTATTATTTCCTTTATTATTTTATATTTAACACTTTTAGGTCTCTACAGTTTTCCCTCTACTTGTGCTAAATTTTTATTTCTCTAAAATTATTTGATGTTTTGTTTGTTGAAATCTTGTTCATTATTTCTATTTATTTCCACCTATTTATTCTTAGATTAATTTGGAATAATAGCGCACACCTAACGTAAAAAAAAATACAAGCATTTATTTATATGACATTGTGTAGTCATTGTTTAAAGCCCTTCATATCTCGGGGCGTATTTTGTTCCCATTTCTTTATTTCTGCATTTAATTGTAATATTGACAGGTTTGGTCCTTCATAATAAAGTACCAAGAGAGAATAAAATCCCACCTTTGGGATCACAATTATCTGCACCTTATGCCACCATTCTATTTTGTTTTGTGTTGTATATGTGTGGAGATGGAGAGACATCTTTTGTCAGATTCGAGGTGGACAAGAGAAGTAAAAAGGCTGTCCCCTGTTTTCTTTTCTCTTTAGAGCTTTCCAGGTTCCTAGAAGCATCCATAAAACCCACTCAGGTTGAACACTAGACTAGCACAATAATAGCCTCATGAGATGAAGCAGTAAGTAGAACTGAAAAGTAGAGTGGGAGAGGACAAATGTATGCACAGTTCTCTGCAGAAGTGGAAAACATTGACCTGGGTCTAAATCATTGAAGAAAAGTGGGGGGAACTTACTCAAAGGCAGAGTCTCTCGCATTCCGCCTCTGATTTTCAAGAATTTTCAAGGAGAAATGCTGCAGAGAGGTGGACATAAAGTACTTCTGCTTCCCCTGTCATAAAAAAAAAAACATTCCCCCTCCCAGAGATATTAAAAGCAAAAGAAAAACCGTGCACATTTCCAATGTTCTGTTTTGCTTTAAAATGCAAAACAGTAAGGATGCCACCCAGGGAAATTCTATCAACTTTCAATGGGATTAAGTGGAAATAAACTTGAAAAAAATTGTGATACAACAATTATTAAATGCAAATTCAAATAAATACTCAATTGTGTTCACTGTTTATCATTTTCCTTCCAGGATCCACCATCCATGTACTTTTCTAATCCAATATTTGACCCAAAACTTTTACTTTGCCTTATGTGGTTTCTGTTGCAGAATTTCTTGCTAAGCCGACAGCAGTGGATTAAAAAGAAAGGTTCATTGATGAGGACACACCTAGTTATTGTACTGAGGTATTTTGTTTTCTTTCTAGATAAGGAAGTAACTTTTATAACTGAAAATATCCATATTTCATGAATATATTTTTGAGCAAATGAGAAGGCTTTTCGTTTCAGGTTCAGTTTGGTTTGAATAGCTTTCCCATCAATCACGAAAAACAGAAAAAACATTATTTGAAAACTGCTTTTTGTAGTTACTCGGTGTCTTTTGCGCCTTTAAAATGCAATCTGAAACATGCAAGTGTGGGCCAGAGAAAAAAGGCAGAAAGATCTATAAAGGATGACAGCTTTTTCACCGAAGTGTTGTCTCATGCTTCCAAATGGTGAAAATCTTACAGTAAGAACTTTTTGAAGTTAGTGTATAACTGTGACAAAAAAATCTGTAAATTTAGGGTTGAAAATGACTGAGTCATATTGTGTTCGAGCACAAGGTACAAGTTGACCACCATGAAATAATGTCGGCAGCAATATACTTTCACAGCCATTTATTTCCCTTAATTAGGCAGATTCTGTATGTGTCCACACGGATTTGAGATCAGTTTTAACTTTTAGCTCTCTGAAGTCTGATTAATTCGCAGCTCAGAGTAAAAAAAGAAAGAGTAGAATGTATTACAGGGCAAAGTGCGAAAGACTGAGAAAAAAATATGAGTTAAACAAAAATGATCAGTGGTGAGGTAGTCATTTGAAGGAAAGAACCTTTTAGTAATGATGGTTTTAGACAGCCTATAAAGATCTTTTCTCAGCTGCAAAAGGCAGTGGTTGATATAATGGAAATTCATTTTGGCACGGCTTTTTTCTGCAAAAATAAAAGACATTTTGGTATCAACGCATGTAAAAAGAAACCATGTTATTAAACACTCGTGAGAAACCTAAAAGTGCCTATCAGATTCAGTCTTTCCATTCACAACCGCTGCCGCTCAATACATTTTGTAAAGGGTGCTGCGCCACGTCTGAGTTGGAACACAATGAGAGGCGGCGTTTTGAGAGAAAAGGACGATGCAGCGAACAAAACTGACTTGCAAAGAAGAGTGGCAGCGAAATTCAAGATCCCTCCCGCCCCTCTATTGTGGAGAAGATTCATTAAGTCATGTCCATTTTCACAAAGAACACAACACAAAGACAGCTGTGTGAGGCTGTGAGGAACAGCGCAGAATGAGGATCAGACGCTGCCTCGGTGCTGCATGATAAGAATTAGTAATATAGAAATTATTTGATCTTTTCAGTAGCATCGACAGCACATTCTGCTGGTGACCTCATCTACTAAAATAGGATTATGCTTGTTAATTGGCAGTAACAGGATATGAAATCTCACAATATTGACACGTCACAATATTTCCCATCAAAATCCGTCTCGTGAAGCAATCTCTTGGTAATTTTTTTGGTTGTTTAATCCAAGCTATTATTAAGAATCTAGGCATGAAGATAAGTGCTTTGAAATTTACCAGGAAGTAGTTCTGGAGTTGTTTTACTGATGTAGGGGAAGTTAATTCATCAAACCTTTTTTGTGGAAAAATCATTTTGCCATATCCTAAAAGGCAGATTTCTCTTTTGGCTTTTCAATATTGTATCACACACTCTCCTGGAACTAAATCCGGTTAGCCTCCTCTTACTTATACACACGTCTTTCTGATTTTCCACATTAATCACATTCATAATATGCAACGTGTCCTTTTGTTTCACAGCAGGATTGAACCTGCTGTTTGGCCACATCCTCTCTGTCTGGAGTCTGCATGTTTCCTCTTTGTTTGCATGTCAAAAGATGTGGGTGGTGGTTTATTATAAATTGGCCGTTGGTGTGAGCGTGCAAGGCTCTCTGTCTCTTTGCATTAGCCCTGTGTACCTCACCTCTCACCCGATGTCTGCTGGGACATGGTGCAGCCCTCGGGGTTCTTTGGGACTGAAGCAGATATTGCTAATGGAGAGTGACACAATAACAGGCAGAGGAGGAAGGTGCAAATTTGAAACAAAAGCTACAATCTCCTGTGAAAAGTTAATGTATTTTTAATCCCTTACTTTTTTTTCGTCCACAGTGGGAGATGCTTGCTGATTTTGCAGAGGCAACATTAGCGTAGCATTATTTAGTAATCTGGAACTCCAAGAGAGGAGGTTACAGAATAAATCAAGTCATACACACTTGAACTCTTTCTTGATCACCGTGTTCCTGTCAGGGATGTATTCTGGTTTTACTTGCTGTTTCACAAGTGTTGATGAAGTTGTTTCAGAACAGGGTTTAACTCCATGACTTTAAGAGTCTCTTGAAGACTTTGGAGAAGATTTTCCTGAACACTTATAGCCTGCACTTACAGGTAGGTATTTACTTACCCGCTCTGCTCAGTTCTCATGTTATCGTCATCCTTGGGGTTTCTGTTGCAGCTCATTCTGAAGACACAGAGTTGTGCCTCGCAAAAAAGATTATTTAATATAAGCAACATACGGTACATTTTAAATGTAATTAGTCCATGATAATCCTTTGATATCTGAAGATTTATTTTGTTTTTTTAATAAGTATAATTGTGCTTTCCCCAGGATCATGATGGAGATGACTGAATAATGATATTTCCTTCTCTAATCATTATTTTAAAGTTGTGGTGGGTGGTGAACGGAGGCAGGGCAGAAACGTCTTAAAATATTACTAACGTCTTCTGCAGCCTGCTTACATAGGCTTCTTGAAGAAGATAGACAGAATATTAGGAAAACCTTTGATAATGTTGCCTGGCAACAGGAGTGACTTTGGCTCTTCCCTAATCCAAACTCTATCCCAAAGTACATCCTTGAGATTATTTCTCATTCAGCCGTAATACTTTGTCAGTTAAAGTTGGCATGAAGGTGTTGGGATTTTCTCATTTGTATTTTCTTCCCACCAATTTCCTCTGTATAATAAATGAATGTTTTATTTATGTGAGCACATAAACCTGTCGTCTTCACATTTTATTCTAAACAAATGGAGTAAAACGATAAAACCTATCCATTACTTAAAGGTGTACCATCCACTATTTCACCTTTGCTTAGCTTTTTGTCAAACAATTTTTTTTTTTTTTTGCAGTAAAACTCAAAGCAGGGGTTGAAGGCGGTTTCTTTTCAGTTGTGTTAAGATGTGTATTGCACAACTATAATAATGGTAAACCACAGTTGTAAACTGTGAATAATTGGACCACACTTCATGGAAGACAGGCAGTTTGCAATAGCGTGAAAAATGACATAGCTGTATTTTGTCTACCTTCTTTACAGCAAACAAGATTGGAGCTTATTATGTTATAAAGGTCACCTTTTTCTCAGTTTTACACTGGCGATACATTTTGCATGAATACATTTTCTTTGAAACAACTGAAGACAGCATTTTATATAAGCTTAAATTTGTATGCAAATAACTTAGATTTTGTTTTTTTTTTACATTCATGTAGTAACTTTGAACCATTTTAGAAACAGCTGGTCATCTCAGCTAGGACATAGACAACACTGCATCTCAAAGGAAACTGTATGCATTTTAAAAGCAAATATCGATTTTTTTTTTTTTTCCTTACACACTGGGCCTTTATTTTACTACACACACGGAAGCATCATTTTTCTTCATCTCTCACGTCTCTTTGTGACCCAGAACGGCATCATAGATTTTTCCAGTGAGGCGGTGCTGGATGTTGGTGAAGCCGCTGGCAGCCAGCAGGGCAGCATACTGAGCACCTGTCCTCTCTCTGCCCTCCGTCTGCACCAGCATGTTCAGGGAGTAGAGCTGTGCCGTCAGTGGACCAGACCCGTCTTCATTTAGCAGCGCCTCCACCAGCAGCACGGCACCTCCTACATCACAAACAACAATGGGTCATGATCAGGTTTCACTTTGTGAAAGATGCAGTGCCTTTCTTCTAACACATAAATAAAGTGATACAGAGACTATATTTTAGCTCTGTTTGTGTGTCTAAGTGTTAGTCTGCCAGAAGGTGAACCACTGTCCCAATCTCAACTCCTATCTGAACCTGAAAAGATTCACGGGCACGAAGCATGTTGCTGCCACCACTACTGTATATGTTCATGCTGCTGTTTGTTCAGTAATAAAGGTTCACTAATTAATTCTGATCTAATCAACTCCATTTACTCTTTTAGGTGCGTTCTTAATCTAATTGTTTAGAAGGAGCACCGGAATAAAGGGAGGTGACTTGAAAAACAAGCCACACTTTTTAGATTTTTCTTTTTTTTTATTACAAATCAAATGTCTTTTTAATGTTTTTGATTAGTGATGTTGCTAAACTATTAATATGGGTAAATTTAAAGAATGAGATCATAATATTGACTCACAATTTACCACTGATCACTCGTATAAATCAACTGAACAATGGTGCTTGGTTGTTTTAATAGAAATTTCTCCTGCTTTTCCTTAATGCAATGTGCTGTTTAGACAAAGAATATACTTGTTCTTTTTTTATCTGCTGTCTCTCCCATCGTTTATGCACCATTCCCTTATTTTGTCTAATTTTTGCCTGCAGTCTGACTTTGATCAAAGCCAGAAGGACAGACTTTTCAGGGATCAGCTGCATTATGGGGTACAATCTGCGATCTCCTTTCTCGCAAAAGAAGAAGAGAAAAAAAAACACTCATCCCTTTCACACCCAGACACAGACACACACACACAGACACACTTACAGACCTGGTTTACAGGCCTTATAGATTCTGCAGAGGAGCTCTATGCAGCGCTCGTCTGTCCAGTCATGGAGGATTCTGGCAAGAATATAGAGATCTGCGACTGGCAGAGAGTCCTTGAAGAAATCACCTTTAGAAAGAGACACGGACACTTCATATTTATTGAAAGCCGAATGAATATATAAGATTTTCATCCATGGTGTGAGATTTCAGCATGTTATAGAAAAGCAACAACTCCAACAAGTTCTCCTTCACCTCCAGGTAACATTGCAGTGACGTTGATGCTGGTCATGTCAGAATGAGCAGAAGAGGGATGGGTGCAATATTCAGTGTGAGCAGTTTGTTACGAGGGTGATGCTGAGGACTCAAACTGGGCTGCCTTAAGTGTTTCACAGGCTTCACTTTTATCTGATTTAATTATTTTGTGTAATTATTAATTCTGTTGACAAGCCTGCATAGCACTGATGTGACTTGATTAGTGATTTACACGCTTAAATATAATTGCTGCAAATTGGTTGATGTCTGCTGTAATTGAATTATTCTAAATGCTTTTGACCCAGATTGATTACGTCAAATTTCGGCCCTCTGTCCAACATTCACTTGTAGTTGATTTCTCTTCTGCATGCAGCTTACTTGGAGAGTCGATCATTTCCTTTCGGTACTTCTGTGATGTCTAATTTTATTTAAATTCATGACGTTGCAATAAAATAAATTTAGAGGCCTCATGCAGCAGCGCCCGTCACGTGGCTGTGCGAACAGCAGGACAGGAAGGGATTGACTTTCTCCTCAGGTTTTTGAGGTTACCTGCTGCTGAGACTTTCAGCTGCTGCTGCAGTGGAGGAGCAACGAAACAAAGAAAGTGTGAGGCACAAATTGATAGTTTTGTACACAACGATTTCACTCTTAACAGAAGTCAGTCAAGAGGATAATGAGGTTAATAGCTGCCAATATCAATTATGTCTTTTTGTGTTTTAAGCTATGGTCGTACTCAATTTTTAACTTTGGGGAGTGAGGATAAGAAGTGATGGGTTATGAGTATAATGTGTAAAAGAGAGACAATAGTTTTCAGTTGCAATTACTCTTACATAAAATATATATTGCCAGGTTATTTCTAAATATATTAGCTGGAGTTTGCATACATTCTATGTAAAGTAATGACTTAAAACTAGAGGCTCCAGTGCAGTTTTCATCACTGACATTCAAAACTTTCGTTTTCCTTAGTAGTTCTGCATGCTCAGTAATGTTATTCATGATGTATTCAGTTCCCTTCAGCACAAAAGAGATCAGTGCTGCAGCTGTTTTTGTCAAGATGTTCTGCCCTTTCACAGAGTCCCTGTTTGAGTGAAAGCAAACATGCATGGTCAGACCTTTCCCCATTTTTTACATTAATAATAACACAGTACATACGATTCTAAATTATTTGTCCTGGTGTTTTATGCTAGCCGGTTTATTTCGTATTTTAATTTTCTCATTGTTGTTTATGAATGATGGATGAAGCAAAGACATGCAGAGGAGAGGCATCTTTAAACTCTCTGACCATCCTATGGGTAACTCAACACCAGAAATGAATCTAACTTTTATGACTGAAGATTTTGTCAACTTACGTAACTGAAATAGAGTCAACATCGTATTAAAGGGGAGCTAGCACTGTGGTGGTTTGACTTTCTCGTGACCAAATTTATTGACCTAAATTTATTTGGGAAATTATTAATATTATAGTTTAGGAAGAAGACATGCAGCAAAAGTCAACTGGGCCGGGACTCGAACTCTCAACAGGACCGAGGCCACCTTACGTATGTCGCACACTCTACCCAGTGCATCGCTCGAATTTTAAGGACACAAAATACATTTTTTGATGATATCCTCATTTATTAGACCCCGCCTCCACAAGCTCACTTACGGCTTGATCGCATTCCATTTGAACAGCAAAACAACGACATATGCTTCCGTCTTATAAATTAAACATTTATCTTAATTCTGTATTAATTCACTTTCACCATCCTGATGTGCGCAGGGTGCCTGATTACCTCTAATGAGGGTAAGAATGCTTATTTGCGCTACATTTAACCACAAAAGGTCAAATAAATCAGTCAACGATGAATCAATAGCAAATATAACAGGCTTCGTAGAGATTTGAAAAAGCAACATCTCTTTTGTGTGTCTGCGTTGTCACTAATACGTACGAATGTTGCACTTAGAGCAGATACTGTGATTGTCAGGAGAATGCAGAATTGTAATGATGTTACCCTCATGGAAGCTGATCCTCTGGTCAGCCTCGGTGACAAAGTGTTCCCCTGACACACGCACTACCTTGGGGAGGTCAAAGATTGTCACAGTGCATTCTGGGTAGGCCAACGTGCACTGCTTGGCTAATGCTCCACTGCAGCCTGAAGAGAAGGATAGAATTGCATTTAGTTACGGAACAGTAAACAAATAGCCTTCATTGAAAACAAAGTGGATCTTCACTATGCACAAACCTGCTCAGCTCACCATTACACAAGGGCTTGTGACGCTTTCAGGTACACCACATTGTTTATAATCTTGATTTGTATACATTTTGCTGCTTTGGGGAGGAGGTTTATGTGACATTAATACTTTAATTCCAGAGGCAGATTAACATAATGTAGAAGTACTCTATGTCACATAAGTAGATGTTTGGAGTAAATTTGTATTTTTAAGTTGATGCTAATAGCATTTAATTGTTAGCCCTTAATCTGAAATGTATAATTTTTTAATTTATTTTGACTGCCATGATAGCGTCATGCACAACAGTCCCTTCAGGGTTTGGTAGAAAACAGCAACGTAAACCTGGAAAGATATGATCAGTGAAGCAAGTTAAAACTAATTTTAAATTTAGCCAAATTACATTTCTTTGATTTTGCAAAAAGTTTGGCTGCCGGAGGAACTGGTGCACTTCATAAAATAAATATCACCACAAGGACAGAATATTATGTGGAAATAGTGAAGAAAGTTCTGAAGACATCTAAATCTAAATCTCATTAATTACACATCAACAGAAGTTTCATAATATAGCAACAACAGGTGTTTTTGTGAGATTTATAAAAATCTCCTATTGGTTAAATGCACAGCTGAACCTTGTTAGAAGCACAGTGCCAGTGGACAGTTCGTTACGTACCATGATCTCATGTGGAGAGGTTTTTGTGTTGAGAAAGTGAAAATTAAAGACATGTTTTATGCAAACATTTAGTGAAACTGATGTTGGATTGTCACAGTAATGACACAGAGATAATGTTCCATGTGACAAGGACCTTCACCGAATAGAAGCATCTTTATTCTATCCTGTTAAGTTTCCAGCTTCTATCTTTCCTGCAAAATATCACATTAGAACTACTTAGAAAAAAATCAGGTTGAATGTGTTGCCTTTATTTGTTCTTTTAAAACCTAAAGTTTACTCTTACTGGTATTATCTCTAATTCAGCAGAAGTAGCGGCATAATTATTGCTGTCAACCATTTTGTTTTATTTGGAGTTTTTAGGTTGTCCTACATGAGAACCAAAAGCAAACTAAGGTGTACTTAAGATGCCCAAGTCCAGGATGGGAAGATGAGGGAATGACTTCTCATGCAGATTATAGATGGTAAAACCTCAGAGTTGTTTATCATGATCGAGCCTGTTTTCTAAGTAGCACTTTTTAAAGAAATTCAAATTTCTTTCATTTAAATTAAAGAAATTTAATTGAAGAAGTTTATCCTTGAGTTAGATCTAATTCTGAAATATAAGTACATATACAGTCAATATAAATATAACAAAAGATAAAAAAGGAAGTAGCTGGTTCATATTAGCTCATACACCATAACCAAAACCTTCACTACAATTTGAGCACAGTTATAGAGCAGTGCACAGAATTTAAAGGAAAAATGAATAAGTATTTCACAGTAAATATATCAGCATAGTCTGATATATCTCTATCATATTCTCCTACACCAGCCATATTTTCTTCCAGGAAGTCCTCTCTGTACCACATGAGCCAGTTGTCACCCTCCAGCTGCATTAATAAGCCCAGACTGCATATCACTCTGCCACTATTTTACCAGTTGTCATTCATTGAGCCACTTAAATACTAACTTCTGCACAACAGGGGCTCTGAGGTTGAACAATCATCCTGTCAAATGCTCAGACCTTAACTCTCATTTTTCCACTTCTACATGTGGAAACCTCACTTCCTGTACAAAATATCCACGCTCCAACAGAAGTCACTATATATTCAATGTGATTTTTTATTATTTTAAATTATGATTTATGAGTGATTGTAAAGTTGCACGCTACTTGTGCTTGATATGCAAGTTCCATGAAGGTAAATCTTGGAGGTTACACAGGTGGGATTTGGAAACTGAAGTGAGCAGCACACACACACACTCACACACGCTCATAAGAGAAAACAGAAATATAATGTGAAAATGGGATTCTTTCAGTTTGATGCTTTAGCAGCATTATTTAAATTCTCCACGCCTTGCAAAGAAAGGTGAATGCAAAATAGACAATGGAAGAAAAAGTGGAAGACAACAATAGAGTCAGAGACTGGAGGGGGGGAGAAAAGAGAAAGCCAGAGTGTCGCAGTGAGACGGAATACAGCTTCAAAGGATGTCACTTTGACAAACCTATGAAACCCAGTCAGATGAGCCACTGTGTGTTTGTCTATGTGTGTGTGTGCATACACGGCGAGATTTCCTCCCAGCTATCCTCTAACATGACCTGCTTCCACCATATCAGCTCTGCCTTTTCTGCACACAGAGATGCTAGGTAGCTCTCACATCAAACAGGGGTCAGCAGAGGAGGAGAATCAAAGAGCCACGATGAAGAGAGAAATCAGACACACAGCACACTGTTCGGCTAACCCGGCCGTCTCAAAGAGTCACATCCAACACTGTCTGGTTTTCATCTTTATCTCGTAGCTAGATTTAGCCTTTGCTCATATGCTGGGTTGAACTTTTCCTGATTTAGTTACATCTAAATATTTGTATTTGCTTTATTGGTTTTATAATAATTCCCCTACCAGAGCTGAGGATCTCATCAATTCCTCTGGAGGTACTGTGGGTATCTTGTTCTGATTATTGCTTTTCTTTGCCTGGCCTCTGAGTTTAGGTGGATGGACATGTTTTGGTCGGTTTGCTGTTGTGCAATACGCTTAGAGTATCATTTTACAACCTGACTCTGATTTAAACTGCTCCAGAAATCATCCCTGACTCTTCTGCCTGGTGTGTTCTTCCTGATGTTTTTTGTTCAAAGATTACACTACACACAGTAGGTCTTCTGAAGGAAATCTGGCATACTGCATTTTGAGGTACACAATATTGGTCCATCACATAAAACCCATCATAAAGCATACCCAAATTTGTGCAATGCGACACAATTGTGAATAGTGTCAAGGGATGTAAATATTTTTATTTTAGTCACAGTATCTTGGAAAATGTATTGAAAATGTGCCAAGGAATCAATCCAGACTTATTATGTTGTGACTCACAAGTGCACTTCACTGATTTCTCTGCAGAGAGGCCATGAGAAATAAATTCAAACAGAAAAAAAAATAATAATCCTTTCAACCTTGGGCACATCTCAATGCATGATCATTCCACCATGGATGTATGGATGCCATATTCACCGCAGAGAGTCAATCATCAGCCGGGTCTAGCAGACAAAGAGACGAGTCTTGAGCAGCAGGTGCGCACAGATTCAACAGATGCTGTGTGAGAGACGCGATTGCCTATATGGGACACTGCAGTGCTGCCCTTCACCCTCCTGATGCTCACACTTTTTGGATATGCAGCTTCATGCATAAGCATGAACAGACAACCTCGTGTGAAGAAAGTCACACAGGAGCCGGAAAAGACCAGGATCGATGCGAGGTGCCTTTTGTGGCTCCACAGCTCCCCTGTGTGGTCAGCTGAGGAAGCACATGCTACACGTGGCCCACCTGTGGACAATTTCAGACTCCAGAAATGGCGTGAGCGGGAGGTGAGACGTCTTCATCACAAAGGGACTCTTGTGTGGATTGTTATTCGTGTTAATGCTGAAACAAAGGCCATCTTTGAGTAAGTGAACAAAGCTGCAGATTAAACATTCACAACTGGAGACATTTGTTCTGAAATACCTATTTTACACGTTTTATGATCCTGTCTGAACATGACTGGAGCCAATGTTCATCTGTTAAATTCACTTGAAATAAAAAAAAAAAATGGAATAAAAAGTAAAAAGAAAAGCCCATTATCTTTTTCACAAAGGCTATTCTCGGTTTCATAACGTCCTTCATTCTTCAACTGTGCCTCTGCAGTTCATTAGAAGCTCTTGCCTCCATCATTTATGTCATGTCTGTTTAATCTTTGGTCTCCCAGCACTTTTTCGTCTTTGTGCCATTTGCTTGTCATGTAAAGCAACTCTTCAAAGATGCTTTTAGAGATAAATCTGACTTGACAAAGGAGCAGAGACAAGTGAACAAAGCCCTCCATTTTACTTAACAATCAAGTTTCATTTCACTAAGAGCTGTGGTTCATGTAATTGGTTCAAAGTTCTCCTCTGATAATGAAGGAAGAAAATCTGATGCTGTATCTGAATAAACTATCAATGAACAATGTGAAGTGTAATTGATTTGATCATTTTCTGGGGAGAATAGAAAATGCAATAATTTTCCTCAAGGTTTTATTCTTGAAGAAAATTCAAGAATATGTTAAATCTGAGGATTTAACACATTCAAAAGCCAGCAAATCTTTAAATACTGAACTATAAAATATAAATAAAACAGAACCGACCTTTCTATTGTTCTCAATGTAGGGCATTTTAAAACAACTTCTCCATAGCTTTTGAGTCTCAGCCACACAAAAAAATAGGAAGTACTTCCATATATAGACGATGACATCACATCTGTGTTAGCCCCATTGGCAAGCTCGTTACTTTCTCTGGCTTTAGACAGATACTGGATTGTTTTCTCAATTTTCTTTTCAACAACAATATGGTAAATGGATATATGGTGGCTTGCCAGCAACAGCAGTGAGCAAATGAGGTTTGTGAGCATAATGTGCATTGTGTAAAAATAGCTTCTTTTGCAGCAGGTTTTATTTTTTATACGTCGAGGAGTTTTAGCCAAGATCTCTCTGAAAGCTACCAGAATATTTTTGTTTTTGAATTGCAGTTTCTTTCACAAGCATCCCTGTTTTTGAGCTTGAGCGTTTTCTATGACTTCCTTTACATCAGGTGGACATTGTATTGTCTTATGGTCACTTTTTGTCAACTCTCACTTGTTTGTTGCCTTGTGCTTCCTTTGTTCTTACTATTAAAATGCATTCCTGGTATAAAGTTTGCCCAGGAGTTTTGTCAGGTTGCAGAAACATTTGAATTGCAGCTCTAAAAGGAGAACACTGGAACTAATTTATATTTTGCCTTAACAAGTGATCCTCACCAACTAAATAATTTAGTTATAATGCTTAATATTGATGAAACTTTTGGGTTCATTTGGTAGCAAACTTCTTGCATGTTAAAACCACTGGATGCATAGTGAGTTGACTTTAATTTCTGCTAACAAAAAACAAGCAATGGTAATTTCAGGTCTGGTTTGGGTTGCAAAAAACTTTTCACTAATTTTAAAAAATATTTGAAATAGAATGCAGTTTCAGAAGCTTAAATACTTCATGCTACTTACACTATTCACTGGCTTCTGAATACCAGCCAATCCAGGAGACCCATTCATTTTCCTTGGCGCTGATTGGCTTTACCCCCTAACAGTGGTCTCTTGTATTTGCAAATTTCAGCTGGTTGTGGATCTGTGATGGTTCCTAAACCTTGTGAAAACCTCTGTACAGGAAAGGTGGGAATGAACTCATTTAATATTCAAATACAAATCAGTGTTCCCATTCAACTATTGCATATAAACTTAAGCTTCCTCTGAGATATTTTGAGGTATTGGAAAACCTTGCTAAAAGCTGTTTCTCCTTTACCAGGCTACTCATTCAGCAGAAACAAAACACTTTCTTTTATCTTGGTGTTTACCTTTTTGTTTAAAAAAAATATGCTGCATTATTTGTGGAAAGAAAGTTCTTTTCTATCACAAAAAGCTGTAATTATAACAAGTATGTACAGACCATTAAGTTATTTAGACCAGTTTTCTGACAATTGTGGAAAAAATTGGAATTCAATTTTTGTTCCTAATAGACACAAATCTATTACCAAGCTTTTGTTTCTCTTCTGCAAAACATAAAATATTCCGTGTTCAAAGAGAGTGCAACAGAGAACTTTCACACAATAGAGTACCTTTAAACTTATCTATATCCTAATAAGGTTGATATTGTCGCCATCATAGCATCTTCAGTTCATTTATCAAATCCAGCCTTCAGAATCATTATTTTTCCAGTTACAAGCTGATGTGGTTGGAAATTTCTCCAGAGATTAAACAGATTGTGTTTACAGCTTGGAGTGTACAAGAAGTTCGTTCCCAGTGGTTTATTCTTAGATGGCAAAACTGGCAGTAGCATCCACAGACATATGTGGGAATAGTTTGTTTCAACAGGAAAAGCCAGGAAAACTTACCTCCCAGGTCACAGATGACCTTAAAAGGCGTAAGATCGAAGGCCGTGACCACATCTCTGCCGCAGATGTTCCAGATGGAGTTCATCAAGTGCATGAATTTCACCATTTCCTCATCAGACCTGAACAGACAACCACAAAGAGAGAAAAGTTATTTTTATTAGTCCTTTTTTTCACTCATGTCTCCCTTCATGGAAGCGTAAGCCTCTTTATCATCTTCTCTAAACTGTCACCCAAGGGCTGAAGTGCAAACAGACACACATTCCTCATTTAGAAAGTTTCTCCCAGCGGCCGCTCTGGTGTGTGTGTGTGTGTGTGTGTGTGTGTGTCTGTGTGAGGCAGACAGGGAGCGGCAGAACAGAAGAGCCTGTGGTGAGTGCTGCTGCTCTGAGAAATCTCCACCTCATCAAGCAGCACCACAATGAGGCCCACACACACACACACACACACACACTCACTCACATACACATCCTCTTTCTTCTGTGATGCTGCTTTCCACTCATCCAAACTTCTCTTGCAAAGTACTCATCCATCTAATACTCAAAGCAACTTTGTATGACACAATGACATCCAGAAGAAGTTGGGCCATTGTTGGCCTCAGACTCTGACTGCAGATGATTTGAAAAGACAAAAAAAAAAAAAAAAAGACTCTGAGGCCAAACAGAAGACTGTCATCTATAATCTGAAAGCGTCAAGGGCAAAAGATCCTATAAGCCCTGCAACGACAATTTCATTTTTTTTTTTTTTTTTGCGGCGGAGAGGTGGGAGAATAATGCAGTACAGTAAAAAAAAATAACTAAAAATTTGCCCTCTACGACATCCAATCTAAGTTTTAGTGAGATAGCCTTGTTACCTGATAATTCTTTGCATATTATGTCTTATTATAATTTGTAGCTGATTGATTCTGTTTACACTTTTCGATATCCTTTCACTCATTCATTGGGAAAATAAAAGCATGTTGCATTTTGTCAGGGTAAGGGTTAGGGGGTAGGGTTGGTCACATGAGCAGTGGCTCACATGAGTAGGTCACAGAGTAGCCAAAGAGAAGGTTGAAAACCTACAAATAGATAGGAGAAATATTAATTACAGATCACAATGAGTTCATTTTAACTTTAACTAATTAATAAAGTGATGATAAGCTATTTTAGTGTAGAGGTTGATAAAATGTATTTTTTTATTTGATTATTTTCAATGTTGAATTACACTAAAACTGAAATTTATTCATTTCAACCCACATATTATTTATTTAGTACTCTATGATGTGTTTTTTGTTTTTTCATCTACAGATGAGGAGAAGGTTATCTGTACCACCTTTTCAGATCAATATTCCTCTGCAGATGAATCCTCATGAGTTAAAAATTAGGAAAA
>NW_015112635.1:678363-754019 GCF_001443285.1 Poecilia latipinna
TTTTGCGGCGGAGAGGTGGGAGAATAATGCAGTACAGTAAAAAAAAATAACTAAAAATTTGCCCTCTACGACATCCAATCTAAGTTTTAGTGAGATAGCCTTGTTACCTGATAATTCTTTGCATATTATGGCTTATTAGAATTTGTAGCTGATTGATTCTGTTTACACTTTTCGATATCCTTTCACTCATTCATTGGGAAAATAAAAGCATGTTGCATTTTGTCAGGGTAAGGGTTAGGGGGTAGGGTTGGTCACATGAGCAGTGGCTCACATGAGTAGGTCACAGAGTAGCCAAAGAGAAGGTTGAAAACCTACAAATAGATAGGAGAAATATTAATTACAGATCACAATGAGTTCATTTTAACTTTAACTAATTAATAAAGTGATGATAAGCTATTTTAGTGTAGAGGTTGATAAAATGTATTTTTTTATTTGATTATTTTCAATGTTGAATTACACTAAAACTGAAATTTATTCATTTCAACCCACATATTATTTATTTAGTACTCTATGATGTGTTTTTTGTTTTTTCATCTACAGATGAGGAGAAGGTTATCTGTACCACCTTTTCAGATCAATATTCCTCTGCAGATGAATCCTCATGAGTTAAAAATTAGGAAAAATAAATCAGGATATACATCTTAAGAAAATTAAATACATATAAAGTACTTTTGTTGTTTGGAAAACCTTTTTTTTATTTTAAAAATTGCTCTCAATTTTAGAAAAATAGCAGAAGGTTAAATAAAGTTTCTCAGAATTTCTGCTGACTGTACCTTAACTTTAGATTTTAATATTTTGAACATCTTTTCCAACTAAGTAAAAATCTCCACAAATTTTAAAAAGTTGTACTAAAATCTTATGTAAATGCTGTATGCTTCTGAATTCCACATTCCTTTGCCTTGTTTCGTTTCCCCTTTCCGACTCCTACCCGATTCCTCAAGGTTAAGAAGTGGAGCTGAAAAAAAGGGCCTCGGCTGTAAATTATTCAGGTGCAGTACATGACTGGTTAAACGGCGATGGGTAAACAGGAGTCTGAGTCATCCAGCCAGCTTCCAATCCTCCTGCTCCCGCTGCAGAGCTCAGAGAACGCACTGAATGACTTCAGCATTTGTTTTCCCTTGCTAATTTCTCCGCCGTATTCACAGGGGAAATCAGCAGGAGCCAACAAATGCTTCTCCGTATCAAATCAGCTGAGCACAGGTGCTGAGACTGTTCTTTGTTCGGCAAATTAATTTCGACGCATTGATGCTGATTTGCAAATGCATCTGAACGCTGTCATGCTACAGTTTGTTTACATGGTTCACGGCTGGGTTATTCTTGCTCTGCATTCATCTAAAGCAGCGATGCAGCTTCTATTAAAATTGTCAGCTGCTTTTGGAATGTAGGGATGACTAAAAAGATTTCCATCTGCAAGAAACGAAAACCAACGTCTACTTCAGGAGTCTAAACAAACAGCAGCAGGAAAACAGGAAAAGCCAACTGGGTTCCTTTTGTCATTTCTAAAAGGTTTAGAAAACAAAATAAGAAAAACAATATTTCTATTTTCAGACTTTGTCAGTTTCTCCAGTTGTTTCAGGTTTGATGAAAAGTACTGCCTAGGGGAAAAAAATGGCTGCTAGGAAGTGTATAAAGTACAATTATAATGTGGTTTTCACAAATGTTTATAAGCTTAAGTCTGAGTAATTCATAACAGAGTAATATTTTAGTCCCTCTGACAGAATAATATTGAAACCTGAGGTGCATTTAAGGCCCGCGCTGGTGAGAAGAAGGATGTTTTTGTGCTTTATTCCTCTGCGTGTCTCACTTTGGATGAATTCTCGTCCTCTGGGTCTGCTGGTGTTAATGTAACAGGCCCTCAGGCGGCCTGATCAAAATCTTTTAGCTACAAAATCGTGTTGTGTGTGTGATGACCCCTGAAAATTGCTGACCAGCAGATCAGTGATGCGTTAAAACTGTGGGCACTGGATGCTATAAACACATCAGACCTCTAGGACAATGGCATCTTCTTTTTTTCTTCTTCTTCTTCTTTTCGTCTCTCTAGCTCTGGCTTCCTCACCTCACCGGTCATGCCCTCTCACTGTTTCCCGCTTTCTCATTTAATTTCACATTTTCTGCATCTCAATGAATCCAACAAGTCTGATCTTTTTTTTTTTTTTTTTTTGAGGGAAATGGTTGGAAAGCAAACAGAAGGTGACAGAATGTAAATGAGACAGTTCATCTGTTTGATCTGTATGTTTGTTCAGCTGAACTCTCAGCACCAAGAAAGCTTTTTACCTGTACAGAGCTTGAAACAGGTCCTTTGAGCTGACTCCAAAAGCCTTTTCATACTGATTTCTTCCCTCTCTGAGAAAATGCAAAGCAAAACAAAATGTAAATCAATAACAGGCAGCCAAAAAAAAAGACATTTGTATCATCTGTCATGGTATGTATGTATTTATTTATTTATTTATTTATTTATTTATTTATTTATTTATTTATTTATTTATTTATTTTTAATCTTTTTTCCACTCTCACTGGTCAGCCACAGTGAGAGAGCTGCTGGCTGCTGGCTCCCAGAACATCAAAAGACAGAGTTCAAACAGGAGAAGGTGACTCAAGTCTGCACACTGTACGCTGCCAGCTGAACCTGCATCTCTCACAGCTCATCACTGCCCACCTGTGGCTGACTTCATGACATCCACATTGATAAAATGTTCAGTTTTATAAGACTGTAGCCTTTATTTTTGTTCACAAAAGCACTTCAGAGCATTTTCAAAATGTCTCATTTTCACCAACCTGAAATCTCAATGTGTTGAATAATGATTTTATTGGATTGACAACACGAAGCAATGTGCAATGAAGTGAGGTGGAATAAAAAAGGATAGATGGTGTTTATTTAAAACATGAAGAGGGTGGATTTAGGTCTGGACTTTCATTTATCCTAAGTCTCTTCCTTCATGCTTCTGCCACAGCTTGTGGCAAACCTGACTTTTAACCATAGCATTCTTCTGGCAGCTGTCCACCAAGACCAGATTTCTATCGTGTGCTGCTATTACGTGCAGCATTTTTAAAATATCGCCTCACATTGCATTATTTAGCTGAAGAAACCGGAGGACTAGAGCGAAGTTTCTCTTTGTTTCGGTCCCTGTCCTGATTATTAATTTAGGAAGATTGCTGTATATTTACCTGCAGTGGTTGAAACTTAACTGCTAATAAAACTGGTTTTAGTTTTTGAGTCAAACTATTAAAAGTTCTTGTTGTTTTCTGAGTTCTGTTCGGTTCTTGTTTCTCCTACAGTCACAGCCCCAGCCCTCTAATTCTCCCCATACCAAAGCTTACCTCCATAAAAACTCGTTCTTACTCCTAACCCAACGCGAGCTGACATTTATGAGGAGTCCCAAAAGTGCAGCATCTAAAGGCCTGGTATAATTTTTCATATTGGACAGCACATTGCCAGATTATTCATTCTCTGGGAACGTTTATAAATTAGGTAACTGTGACATCAACTCCTGGAAATAGATTTGGAAGTAGCCTGATGGAAATCCAGTGAAACAAAACCAGAGCGTCCTGCGCACTGACCATAACACTGAGGAGTTCCTGACCTGATATGATTTTTTTTCTTGTTAGACTTAATGCAAAGCGTAGTTGACATCTTGACTTTTGAGTGCTTCAATGCAATTTTGACAGGCAATGCTCTGCTGCACATTAAATATTTACTTGTTGGGGGGAGGGGGGGGGGGAATAAAACATCCAAGCTGCTCATATAAAAGCAACTGCTGCTCTGTTTACTGACCTAACAGCATCTGTGAGATAATGCCAGCAGAGGTAGATGGTCCTGGAGCTGTACTGGATGGACTGGCAGAGGGACAAAGGACTGGAACGTGTGAGGAAGACTCTGGACTGTTCTGTGTTACTATAAAAAACTGAATAGGAAGGAGAAACATGGAAAAGAATGAACTAATAAAAGACTGCAGGTCAATATTTTGTCCTTTCATTTTGTGTTGCAGACAGACACATGACATAAAATGGAAGTGGATGTAGTTGAGGCAGTTAATAATAAATGTCAAATAGACAAAATAAAAACAAGTTAAAAGTACCTCTGTACTCTAATGCAGTCTGTGTGGAAGATATAAGAGAATAAAGTCATAATAAGTTAAAGGTTTTCCAGAGGCCATGAAGGGGGCACATCAAATAAGATTTTTGGTATGCATGAAAATTCTAAATGTGGTATAAAAATAACACTAGAATTAATTCTGAACATTTCCATCCACTTCACAAAAGGTTGCCAAAGCAATATTACAAAGTTTGTGATTGTAATATCACAGAATGTGTAAAAGCGTATGATTACTTCTGCCCATTTATTGTAAATCAACATCAAGCATACACTCAAATGCAAAACCCAAATTTATAGTGAAATACTCGGAACTAGAACTCACTATGAGTCATTGTTTAGTGTCTCCTGACCTTGCCCGTTGTCCCAGTGTGTGTTGAGAAGCTGCAGGCCTGCGCAGGCAGCCAGCAGCCGCTGCGTCCCGTCCAGACTGGCTCCCACCGCCTGACTGATCTCCTCTGCTGACAGCGGACGCTCTGCAGCCAGCAACACATCAAACACGCCCAGTTCGCAGGATGTGAACACCGTCTAGGTCAGAGAGGAGAAACGGCCAAAGACGATGGTGTAATTCATCAATTTCATTTATATCAGGAGAAATAAGGGGACATTGCTAGCTGTATGTGACTTTCTGAAATGTGTTGACAATCTTACATTGTTGACA
Organism: Poecilia latipinna; assembly: GCF_001443285.1. Classification (NCBI taxonomy): domain Eukaryota; kingdom Metazoa; phylum Chordata; class Actinopteri; order Cyprinodontiformes; family Poeciliidae; genus Poecilia; species Poecilia latipinna. The sequence continues at coordinate 683,115 of NW_015112635.1, forward strand.
ATTGTGCAAGTTTGCTGTTCAACCATTGTGGAGGTGAAAAGGTCAGCTATTGTCATGTGATTGCTTAAAATCCGAGCACACCAAATTTGTGAGGTCATGCATGTGTAAAACATTTTCACATTCTTTTTTCTTCCACTTCACAGGTAAATTGTACTGTTTTACACGGAGTCCTCATATAATACCAGGAAGTTCCATTTGTATTGTAACAAAAAAGGAAAAACTTCAAGTGGCATAAAAAATATTTCAGAGCAACATGCATTTAAGATAGTGAGCATTAGTGACAAAATAAATATGAAATTAAAACCCATTGTGTTCAATCCGTAGTACAAGTAACATAGATACATTACAGCTTAAGTTTTCAAGTAAGCCCACATAATAGTGAGTGTGCACATGCATTGAACTGAAACAAAGAAAATTCTATCTAAAAGTTGCAACACGGCTGTTACCTTGGAGATAAGAAAGCCTTCCATGTACTCCAGTATTTTTCTAGGGTACACATCTGTAGCTGGTGTAGTTGGTGCCCCTTTGGTGGGACCTGCATCTGGAAGCTCAGCCATCCCCCCCAGGTAGACGGAGTGCTTTGTGTCTCTGCAGGTGAGCTGATCTCCACTGTTCAGTCAGCTTGCTAGATGTTTATGCTAGTAGATGACAGAAGCGGACTGAAAGCAAACAAAGTGCCCACCCTGCAGCAGCAGCAGCAGTAGTGAGAGTAGCAGTGGGCTAAGCTGATTACAGCCAGATAACCCAGATTAGATCATGGGCTCAGTCTGGTAGACAAAGAAACAACTCTGTGAAAACACTGCTCTCTTGTTCATAATCACTCACCCACTGTAGTCACATACCAAAGCCACTTTTTACTGAGTTTACATAACCCCAAGTGAGACCAGGACGGTGGTCTCACCATGTCTTTAAAAAATATATATGCTCCCCTGAATATGTTTAATAGCAATCCTGCCAAATTATACTCCCTGACAAATGTTCTATGAATTATTAAGCAAGGCATCCCACTGAGAGTGATGATTAGAGAAGCAGTCAAGAATCCTGTTTTAATTTGGCCACAGCTGCGATTGGAGAATCTGCTCACTGGATGATTATTAGCTGTGGATTTCATAATAAATATATATATATATATATATATATATATATATATATATATATATATATATATATATATATATATATATATGTAAAATTATTACTTTTTATTTTTTTCACGAAAGACAGCCAAGAAATACATAAGAAATCTTATTTGGAACTGTAGGAAAAAAGGTGCTCTGGTAAGGTGAGAACAGACCAGGCCTTTTTGGCCTACATGTAACATTATGTGTGGTCAAATAATTTTTCTTGTGCATTTTCTGCTATTCAGTAGACATGCAATATTTTAATACAAATTTAGTAAATGCAAGTGCCCAAGTCTTTGGATGTTTTGGCCCACTTATGTTAAAATGAAAGCAAATAACACAGCTGATAAAAAAACTGTTGTGTCTGGCATTGTCCATTTAAAAAGGTATAGATTTTTTTAAAATCCTGAACTAACAAGCCTCTATCTGTATCAGTTCAATTTGCTGGAGAGTCAAATTTGTACCAAACAGAAACTGCAGCAAAAAAAAAAAAAATAGTTGTGCAAATTAAAGATGGGGGCTGAATTAAAGAACACACCACACTTTTTCCAAGTCATTTCTACTAAAAATACATGAATATTTTTCCTTCTACATCACAACTACTTTATGGTTACATAGTTGTTCAAAATGTGAAGGGTACCCAAAATGACACTTGTTTTTTTGTTTTTTTTTTACTTTCCCCATTTACCTCCCACTAAAGAAAACAACTTTCATTAAAGTTTGTCAAATTCAAATCTTTATTATCACCACTTCCACTGTGTGCAAGACATGTTCAGGGTGAGCCACAAGCAGATACAGAACTCTCTTTTCCATGACAAGCAATGTCAACAAAACAAACATCTAGTTTCTTCAAGTTCAGCTGAAAGACCAGTTAAGAAATATATCCAACACAATGTTTATAGGTCAAAGAAAGATTGAAATCACTTTTCGGTCTGCATTTGTTCATTTTAAACTTCAGAAGGCAGCCACTCATTTTAATCATCTGTTGCTCTTACAGTGGATTTATCCCCTGTAAAACTGACAAACTTGTTTTAATTTGGACAAGAACCAAAGTCGGCTGAATGAGCCTTTTCTAAAAAAAAAAAAAATCACATATCTTGTAATAATAAAAGATGCAGAATCTTTCTCTCAAGTGTGACATTCATTCTAACAGCAGTATGCATTAGTTTTGTTTGTTTTAGGCTCACACCATTAAGACAACGGTCATGCTCTACTTTAACACAAAAGCTGATGTCGGACACATTTTAAAATATAACTTGCCATTTCAGAAACATTTGTTTGCAGCAGAGCAGAAGGAAACGTATAATCCAGCGGTCCACACACCTGAAGGAGGAAAAACATGTAGAGGAGCCAACTGTATAAACTGATTTAAATAAGAATTTGAAACCGAGTCTTATGAATCCATTGGTTTATTTTCCACAGTTGAGCAATAAGGAAAAAAGAAACACTTGTGAAATTAAATAAAGTGATTTGAAGACCAGTTTCAGTCAAAAAAAAAAAAAAAAAAGAACCTTGTATATAATTTATGTCACCGTTAGACCAGATTATAATACTCTGCTAGGTTTTCTTAGTTGAAAATTTTGTCAAGAAATCTCAAACCAACAAAACAAACAACACACAAGTACAAAATTAAAAACGGTGAATCAACAACAAAGACTTATTTGAACAGCTGGTAACATTTTGGTGATGAAGTTTCAAGTTTTACCTATGAAATTAAACTATTTTCTGTACATATTCTAGGCTCTTGCGTTCCCTCTGAAGCTTGCTGAACTTCAGGCTCGTGCAGAGAAACGGGAGACGTGAGTGAAGCTGCTCCGCTGCGTTCAGTGTCCTCTGGAGTGGCTCCGCCCCCTGCTGTCGCTGTGCCTTCGGTATCGCCGGCTGTGGCGACTGTGGCTCCTGTAGTCCTTACTCCTTCGTCTGCCGTACCTGCGGTGACTACGCCCTTGGCTCCTCCCCCTGCTGTGGCTCCTCCCACTGCTGCTTAGGCTCCTCCCCCTGCTGGAGCTCCTGCTGCTACTGCGCCTCCTTCCCCGGTGACGGCCTTCGCTTGTCCTGTGACTCCTCCTTCGCCGGCTCGAGCTCCGCCTCTTCCTACTGGGACTTTGGGGATGCCTCCTTCCCCCTTGACTCTGCGAGCTCCTTTCACAGCCTCGCTCCCCGCTGCGCGCGCTTCGAACGAACTCTTCCTTCTTTTCATCCCTCCCTCGTCTCCCCTTTGATTGGTTTTTCTCCAGAAGTTCAGACTGCACGAATCTAGACACTTGTTTTTCTTTGCCTTCATCTGTCTTCACCCCATTGACCCGACCCAGGACCCCAAGCATCACATCGCTAAGATCTGGAGCCGCTGCTTCTGCCGGGGGGCCGGCCAGGTCGTGTGGATCTGCAGCCGCTGTGCTTTTCTTGATAAGGTTGCAAAGCAGCCTCTCCCTCAGCTCATTCTCCTTCCGCTGGAGCTCCAGCGCCCGCTGCTTCTCCACCTCCACCCGCCGCAGCTCCTGCTCCTGCCTTCGCCGACAGGCCTCCAGCTGCTGGAGACGGGCCAGCTCCTCCTTCTGACGCGCTTGCTCCAGCTTCTCCTGCTCTTTGCGTTCAGCCATCTCCTTCTCCTGCTGCTGCTGCTTCAGGATCTGGGATAAAATGAATCACAAACACAGTGAAATCAGAAACAGGAATGTGAAAGTTAATCATGTGTGAATATCTATGCAAGACGTAAAGCATCACCGAGCTATTGGCCAAAGTAAAATCCTGCAGATCTAATTGTACTGTGGAACTGCATCCTTAAAGATGAACCCAGATAATGCAGTAGGTCCGAATCGATTAATTAACCATGATAATTAATCATGGTTAATTATCAAAATTATCGTCAACTAACTTAGTAACCGATTAATCGTTAACTGGAGTTCCAAAAAGAAGACAATTTGATGAAAGAAATAAACAGAGCAGTAATTAAGTAATTCAATATGTTCTACCAAGAACATCTCAAGTGGCAGACTTGGCCTCACCTGGTTCACATTCTGTACAAAAAAACTGTTAAGTACCTTTTTCTACTCAGAAATTAATTAGTTCATCGAAAAAATTGTGAACAAATCAGCCACACACTGTACTGATGCTAAGTCGAGTAGAAACGGCTGAGCTTTTAACATGTTGATTTTAGAACTATTTTTTAGCCGCTGGCACATCATTGACTAAAAATGATCAAGCGTTCACTAAAGGATTGCTAGGTTATTATATCTCAGGCAATAAAATGTTTATTTTCTTGTATAAAAAAGAAATTGAATCATTTGTTTATTTGCATTTTTTATGTATTGCTAATATAAAAAAGCTTAAGCAGTTAGATAAAAAATCTGCAGAAGGTGCATCATCAAAATTGTACTAGATTCCTAGAATAATCGTTACTGCAGCCGTACAATACCGCAGTACATAATGTGCCCATTTATTACTCATTTATTACTTCTGAGCATTAAAGCATGAACTCTTTGTCCTTTCTGGGGTTAATTACAATGTTCCACACTTCAGCAGCTGCAGTGTAACCAGGTGGACAGTAATTGAGAGCTGTGCTGCGTTCATTTAGTACCTTGGCTCGGGCGAGCAGCTCAGCAATGAGCCGTATTGATTCCAGGTTTCGCTGAGCCAGCAGCAGCCTTCTCTCCTCCATGGCGATCTTCACCTGCAGCTTCTTCTGCTCCTGCTCCTGCTGCCTCTTCACCTTCTTCAGATTCCTCCGCTCCTCCTTCTCCCGCAGCTTCTGCTCTCGCTTCCGGATCCTCTCCTCTTTCTTCCTCTCCTTCTCCTCCTCTTCCATCTCCCTCTGTTTCCTGGACAGATGATCAAATGTCCATGTTTTCCACGGAAAAATCATCACAGCTGGAAGTATTTTTTTTAGCTGTGACTCAAAGGGAAATAAATACACTCATGAACAATAAGACTGCTCTTCATAATAAACGACTTAGAGAAAAAAAATGTTTCTGTAGTGCTGTCAAGGTCTAAAATTGTAAAACAATTTTTACCAGCACCTCTGAAGCAGAATAAATAATTTTGTGTTGTTTTTTTTTTTTTGAAGTTCTTATTCTTGATGAACTTCCTCCTTTATTTCTGTCATACCTCTCTTCCTCCTTCCGCCGTTCCTCCTCTTCTTTCTCCCTTCGTTTCTGCTCCTCCCTCTGTCTCTCCAGCTCCTTCAGCTTCAGCCTCTCCTGGTTTCTTCTCTTGATAGACACATCGCTCAGGTGCTTGCTGGTGTCAAATATAACCTAATTTTTTTTTAAAACCCAGAAAACAAGAAAGCTTCATCAACTAAATTTATTTTCCCAGCTGAAATGCAGCATGATATCTAAATGCATCTTGCCAAGTTAGTTTATGATGCTTTTAAATACTTTTACTCAATAATCTATAATCAGTAAGGAGATACTGTTGGACACAAAAGACTAATAAAGGGCTCTTCTGTTTTGTTCTCATCCTTCTTTAGACTATTCAGCTTTAGGTTATGGATTAGAAGACTTGCCTAATCTGATGTTCATTAACTGATGATGCAGCTTCACGTCTCATTGCCTTAAAAGGTCTCAAAGCTACTTTGTGCCTGACTAACACAATCACATTTCTAAACCCCTATTTGGCTGTAAATGTTGCTACAGCAATTCAGAAACAGTTTAGGGAATGCGAAAAGACAAGAAAGTCACATTTATGACCTTGAAGGAGATTGCTGTCGATGAAAAAGACATTCACGATGCTCTCGCTTTCTTAAGGATGACTGAGATGAGGAAGAAAGAGCAAACTAATTGTCAGGATTTGAAATAAGCCATGCAGACGAAAGAGCTTAGAGATTTTTATGATTAAATAACCACCAGATGTAGATGTGCCTAAAGATGAAATTCTTTAATATAGAAAGGTGCAAAACTGATTTGAAAAATGTTAACGCCACAATTATCTTTATTTGCTTAGAAAGTGTCATCCTTGCTTTACTGGCATCTCACACGGTGCAACTTTTCTTAACATAAATGGTTGCTAATCGTAAGAAGGGTAAAAATACACTCACTGTGTTTTTACTGTGAGTGTATTTTTTCAGCTTTTAAAGAAAGATTGTAATCAGCAGTTCAACTGACTACCAAATTCTCATTGAATCTCTTCCAGTACCTTAATGTTGCAGGCCACAGCTTTTCCGTCGTCTCCTTTCAGCATCAGCTTCATGCCTCGCAGAGAGTCCATAGCCTTGGTGAAACCGCAGTATTCCTGATACTGAACGTAAGCCTCAAAGTTCAGGTGACCCCCGAAGCTGAAAGTACTGAAGTTCTTGTCCAGCATCTCCTCCCTGTACGGATCCAGCATGGGGATGTCGACATGCCGAACCTAAAAACGACATTGGCATGTATATTGTTTTAATAGAACTTGATAAACTGTTTTATTTGACAATGTTTTTTTAGCTCAGAACTGAAACGATCTTCACCTTTCCAAACGCCTGGAATACAGCAGTGAGGACCGCTTCAGACGGCCGGTCCGGGAACTGGCTGTTTCTCTGGCTGAACCAGCGACATGGGAGCCCTTCCAAGTGGATGGTATCCGGCCTTTCTCCCGGCAGAGTCTCATTCATATCCTTGGCGTCACGGAAAAAGGAGTCCCAGTCGTGACGTGTGGGGAAATCCACCTTATTTTCTACTGCACGAACCTGAGCAGAGAGAGGCAGATACAGACGTCGAGAAATTCTGGTGTAAGAGCAGCATCATAGCTTCACATGAATTCCAAAAGTGTTAAGAAATATCTATTTAAAAAAGGCAGATAGATCAATGGACTGATAAATGAATGGATAAACAGATGAAAGTAAGTTTTGAAAAGCCTGCCGTGATTTATGGCAGTAAGTAAAGAGATAAAACTTTATTTAGCACTATGAAAGACATAGATCACAAAGTGCTGCAAAAAAGTAAAACTTAAAACATTAAACCTCAGTAGCCGTTAATGTGGGTTTACCAAATGTCACGTTTTCCATTTTTCACTATTGCAAACAGAACATCAAAGCACAGCTTTATGAGCAAAAGTAGAGAACACTGAGCAAAAGCAACATAAAAGGCCTTTATTGAGGCAAAATGTGTCAGCCTTACCTTGAGAACATCAGTAAACCCGCTGAGTTTTATGGTTTTTCCATCCAGACGGGTCAACAGGCTCTTTACCACGGTTTTGTTTTCTACCTCGCCCTCAAATCGGATGTAATCCAGGGTGCTCTTGGAGATCCGCAGGGCTGAAAACTGCTCCGGAGCCACCATGGCCTTCACTCTCTCCATCACCTCCCAGTTGGAGATGCTCTTGCCCGGCAGCTTGAGCTGCGGCAGAGCCACGCTGATGGTCATTTTGGCGATGGGCTTTAGGTACAGGTTGTGCTCGGCAGACAGGCACACCGCCTCCGTGGTGTCATGCACGATGGTGGCGGTCATTGCTGCGGATAGCTGCAAATGTTGAGTTTCAGGTTAAATGCAAAAGGCTCCAAGGTACTAAAAAATATATGCAATTTAACGAGTAAACATGGGTCAAACGCAGAGCAGGAAAATCGAGCGATTTTCATATCAAATAATTCTATAACCTAACTTGCCGAGCAATATTAGCTAAAATGTAGCGTTAGCTAATCCAAACAAACTCGAGGTTTGAAAATTTAAACAACTACGGCTCTTATACGAAAAGTTCATAAAACGTTTAAAAGTATTTAAAAATGTTTTGAGATAGCTGTGAAGACGGTTAGTGTTTCAACAAAAGGAGTTGGCACTTGCTGACACCGGAGCTAGTTAGCTTCTTGTTTTATAACTAGCTTTAGAACTCTCAGTTTATTTTTATATTACGGTGTACAAAGTTAGCTGTAACTATTTAAAAGTACAACCTACCAAATATCAGCTACACTCCTGCTAAAACAGTGGCGATGTTACTGTAATGCAACACAGCGAGCCAAACACCGCAGAACAGAAATCACCCATAGAGACTTAAACGCAGCACCAAAATGAATGCAGTGCACTTTAACCTTCCGCCGAAACAACGTTTAACAGCGCTGCCACGGCGACTGTGTTAACAAACAGCGACACCACCTGGTGTGGTGCAACAGAAATAGCTAAACATTTACGAGACCGCACATTCTGTCCTTTATCTCAGTGACTGACATTTGTGTCACAAAGGGGTACAAAAACTACCATGAAGAAAGAGAAGTAAGTGAAGCTGTAACAAATCACAAATGAAAAGAATTTGACATAAAATATAACACATGCAGATTTGTGTACGAATTAGAATTTGAGGTATTGCATTTTTATAGACAATTCCCTCTGGATTTGGATGCTTTGCAGGTGAAAAGATTCCTCCCTTTAATTGTTTACTTTCAAACAGTTTTTGATGGCACTGGTTGTTTCTATGTGTAACCATGGCAACAATCAGGATTTTTTTTTTTTTAATGGCAGTGAGCACCTGATAAGAATCTTAAAAGCTCTAAAAATACTTGAACAATGACTCCGAATCCCAGAGGAGTTGAAACAGAGGCTTCGTGGATGCAGAGCAGGACCAAAGAGCAGAGAGAGAAAAAAGATGAAGTTCCAGATTTAAGGAGTGGCAAAAGCAAAGAGGTGGATTATCACTGCTTGTCAACAACTGATGGTGTCATCATTGTTATTGTAAAAATACCCTCTGCTATTTGTCATACAGCAACAATGCCTCCAGTCAGCTGTTTCTTCAGATTTGTTGCAAGACAGACTGCCACCGGAGATCCTTCCTGCCAATCCTTCACCATTCACAACATTTTGAAAGTACATGAAGGATATGAGTTACAACAATATTTAATTTCCCTTTGGGATGAAAAGAATTATGTTTTAAATGAAATGCATATTCAGACATCTGACTAAATACTTTATTCTGCATCCCAAGACAGTGTTTTGCCTATTCTTTATTGTAAAAAAGCTCAAGCTCAGTCAGATGGGATGGTGAACATCAGTGAACAAATCTTCAAATATTGCTTCTCTTTGTAGGTTTCCAGTTGTGCCATACTGTTTCTAGTTTTGCACGGTGGTTTGAAAAGTTCTCCGGGAGATGTTCAAAGGACTGTAAGTGTAGTGCGCAGAGTGGATTCTTATGTTTAAAAAAACTTCCCTTGGCTCTAACTGTTCTCTGGCTTTCTGGGATATCTGTTATGTTATGTTGCTCTGTCACATAAAAATCTGAGAAAAACAATGATAAAATGTAAAACTGTTTAAGGTGCATGAAGACATTTGAATATCAAAAATATGTTCCTGTGTGTCTCATTATTATTAATCTGGATAATTTTTTTAATTGTTTTCAGAAATCCCTAATTATCTTTTTTACAGCACTGTGGGTCATGTGACAAACGAAAGCCTAAGTGAGCGTTTGTCTCAATAACGACCATTCACTCATTAAGCTTTGTATAATGTCATGATCACTATGGTGGCTTGTTCAGCCAAAAACCAGAGAGGAGTGTATGTGCCGGACATGGATTAGGCCTAAAAAATCCCCTAGGCAAAAAAGTTGGCACAGTTTCCCTGAAAAGATGGCAGAGGAATTTACGTAACAGGCATTACGCCCCTTCAGTGTGTGTATATAGGTCAGTAGCTGCAGTCAGACAGCCTCTCTGTTCTGCCCCAATCAGCAGTCATCATTGAATAGATAGGCTGCCCAGGGATACACTGGATTCCACAGGCTCTTTTTCATGATCCCTGGAAGGCTTTTCTGGATTTGGTGTACAAAAACCAAACAACATCCCTTCAGTCTCATACTGTTTAAAACAGCATACAACATTATTTTAAAACAAAAAACAGAACAACAGATAGATGTAAACACTCTAAAAAGGCAGAGTAAAAGATTGCTGTGAAAATGTCTGATGCTGTGCAGCTCACAGACAGAAAGCTGTGGATTTACTGTATGTGCAGCTCCAAAGCTGACCCAGGGGGTCATCAGATCATCGATTCTTCAGCACCACAACACAAACGCAATCAGTGGCAGCCAGCAGTCAAAGCAGATAAAATGGGTCATTCTTTTGGAAATGTAGGGCTTTTCCATGCCACATCTCTGACCACTTGCAGACCAGTCCTCTCTCTTTTTCTCTCTCTCTGTCTCCTTTTCTGATGTATACATGGCAAATATCTTATTTAACAGTGTTAGCTGTAGTGACAACAACAGAATATACTTCATAAATGACTCCAAACCCGTGTATTAATGTAAACAAATATTGCTTTATTTCACATTTACCAGTCAAACACAACAAGAATGACAGAGTGGCTCTTTCACAATGATCACACATCACTGAAGAACTTCACAGTATATCACCAACAACACTGACAACTATTCACAATTGAAAAAGGAGTGAGCAGCACTCAAAACGTCATGCAGTCGAGAACCAACATTAGTTTATGCATTTCTAAATGAAAAAAAAAAAAGAGAAAACAACACAGAGTCCTATGATTTTAGTACAAATGCTACAAAATACAAAGAAAACATTCAAGAAATCTGGGTTGCGTCACTGAGCAATTAGGGTTCACATATTTGGGAAACCAATCAGGAGGTCTTCTCAGTGCTACTCATCAATATACAGCAAATAAATACATAATAATCAATTGTGTAAATGCAAGGTTGCGTTGATAAGGGATAGAAGACGAGAGCCCCGTTTCAGTATGAAGCCTCTTACACGAATCACTTATCTGCTCGAGAGCCAGAATCATCTAAATAGTCTTTCTGCAAAATTGATTGATTGATTGAACAAGAAGCTGCAAATATGTGACATAACAGAATTGTAAACTTTGAACATATGAAGAGCTGAAGGTCCAAAAAATATATCTTGTGACCATTTGTAGTACCTAAAAACTTAAATAGCTATTAAGACACAACTAAAAAGTCACTAAAGAAAAAGGGAACCAATATCAGTGAATGTGAGTTACATAATTGTCAGAAGAAAATAGACAAATCCTGTGCTCTGTGCATTCCCACACTGAAACCATACAGCAATAGCCTTTTCTTTTATTTCTGTTAAAAGAAAAGGAATGTCAATCTCTGTTTGCTTTTTTTTTATTTGGTAGAAACTATTACTACTATAATTAACTTAAAGTGAAGATAAATGGGAAAAGTTATATAATCAGATGCATCCAGTGGGATGGAGGTATAATTTAAATTTAAAGATAAGACTTAAAACTTGAAACACATTTCAGGTATTTCAGCTTGTCCTAAAACAACCCCCAATAACTTCAAAGTGACAAGTGCACACAAGGTGTCTGTAAAAGATTGAATATTAAAATCTGCTACGTTAAAAACATTATAGAACTATACAAAAAAAAACTTGAGCACCATCCAGTTACATGGAGTTGGAATGTAGAAACTCCACCCTAAAAATATATTACTTTGAAAACGGAGATACAGTTTTAGAGAATACAGTGGAGTCGATCCAAATGGCTTTTATTTCTCTACATTTTGAGATAAACCTGCTGGAAAGTAATTTCAGTGTAAAATGTCGGATTGTGTGATGCGCCTCAGCAGGTCCTAAACAGTCCTTTTAAAAAAGGTGAAAAACAAAAACAGTTTTTAGTTAAAGTATTGCCAAGTGCAATAAAATGCTACATGTTCTGTGCTCTGCCACAATAGTGCTCAACAAAAACCACTGCATTATGAACAAAATTAACTCATTCAAGACAACATATTTTTATTATTTCTGTTAATTTCTGCAATATAAACAAAAAATGTTCTGTGTCTTATTATTCTGAGATCTGACCTGTCAGATTTATAGTATACATTTTAAATGTATGAAGCTCATTCTGTATTGCTGGTAGAACTTTATCCAAACAGGTTGGACAGAGGTCTGGCTCTCAGAGGACTCCTGGGCAGCTCTTCTTCTCTTCCTACCTCCCCGGTGTCCCTGAAGGAGGCACTGTGGATGATCTGGGCTCGGTGGCGCCCACGATGCAGCCGGGCATTCAGCCGGCTCAGGGACGACTTCCTCTGCAAGCCCCCCTTGGTCTTCTCTGACTCCTCCGACGTCTCTGGCGGTGAGGTCAGCAGTCGCAGTGATTTCAGGTTGCCCTGGAGGACTTTGGGCAGCCTCCAGCCTCGTGTTCTGCTGCTGCCACCATTGGTGTTTTCGGTATCTGACTCCGGTCCAGGTGAGGTTACCAACCCCTCCCTTTCCAGGTCAGCAGCCAGCAGCGGGGAGAGGTACTGGATGGCTCGCCTCCCGCTGTAATCCCGAGCTTCAGGGTCCGCTTCATAGTCGGAGAGCAGCACACGAACCACCTGCCAGTAAAACATCTTCATTAGTCCTTGTAAAAGTATTCCAACCACTTGCCATTTTTACAAACATTTTCACATCAGAATCCCAAACTTTCAGTGCATGTCACTGGGATAGACCAACACATATAACTGAACTAGGGAAAAATAGATACATGTTTTTTTTTCTTTCACAATTAAAAATGATAAATGATGCCATGTATTTGTATTCAGTCAACTTCAATGAAGTCTGGTAACTCCAGAATTCACCCATCTTACTAAATCGAGTCCACTTCTTTATGCTAGAGAAAATTGGTCTCATGAAGACCAAAGAACACATTTGACAGGTCAGCCGGAGTTGAGTTCAAAGCAAAGTCAAGGTAAAAACAACATTAAACAACATTTGGACACTCTTCAAATCCAGCATTCAAAATTGTAAAGAGTAAAGCCCCAAATGCAGCTTTACCAAGATATGATTGTCCACCTAGGCCAGGCAAGAAGATTAATCAGAAAATGGCCAAGAGTCACATGGTAACTCTACAGGAAAGATTCGTAGCATCTTAGAGGTGGCAAGAAGAAACCCATTGCTGAAAGAAAGCCATTATAAGTGCTGTTTGCACTTACAAGCCAAGGCACTGGCTAACTGAGCAGATAGACTGTTGGTAATTATGTGCAGCTGCACTTAGCTACACTAAGGCAGTGCAACACATGATACCCCACTCCCTGCTACCCACCTGTGTGTGTCCATGCATGGCAGCCAGGTGTAGCGGCGTGTAGCCAGCACTTGATCTTGCGTTCACATTTACAGGTATTGTGTTCTCCTTGGCAAAGTCCAGCAGCTGGGAAAGCAGCTCAGCCTTGCCGTGCTTCGCGGCCCAATGGAGGCAGGTGAAGCCGGTCACAAAATCTCTTTTGGCAACCAGACTCGGTTCGACAGCCAACAGGGGTTGCAGGCTCTCCCACAGGCCATCTGAGGCGCAGAGCATCCATTCGTGCTCAAGGGGGTCCAGGGTGACAGAAGAGCTGTCCTCGTCTGTGGCCGAGGAGAGGACAGACGATGAGTCGCCGTCACTCCGCACAGAATCTCGGATGCGTGAGCCACGGTTGATCAGAGACCTCCGAACCTGCCACATATGGGAAGTTCTCTTTAGACGCTTTAATTTCAGACATACAAATACAGTGAATGCAACACCAGTAAAACGTTAACATTATTTCTGCATGTCTCACATGAGGTGAGCTACTCATCATCAGCTCTATGAAGTTCCTGCGGCTTCCTTTCGGTGTTTGTATTTCCCCCACAGACTCCAGCCCCTCCAGTGTGCTGTCTTCAGACAGGCAGCTGATCAGCATAGCTCGCTGGGATCCTTTAGACACCCGACGCGTCCCTCTCGCCACATGGTTGTGGGAGCCAGCAGCATGGGCCTGGTCTAGGTCATGTGTCCCGATAGCTGGCGCAGACTCTCGCCTCCTCCTGTCCCTCAGCCTCACCTCTCCTCCTCCAGCAGTGGTAGGAGTACCTGATTCGGTGCTACCCTGGGCCTGTGCTGCAGGTTGCTCATTGCCATTTGACTGATAGTCATTGTCCAGACTGGTTGAGGTTGATGCTTCTGTAGGACAATCACAATGTGTTATTAAACTGAGAAAAAAAAAACAATGGCTTGCACACACAGTGCCGTTTCTTTTGCCGTTTCCACAACCTCATGCACTTAATTGTGAGCTTGTTATTGTAAGTTGACATCTGTACCATATTCTGTTTTGGATGATGTACCGCTGACAAAAGGAATGCTATATAAAATGAAAGATATATTTGACAGCCTTAAGCATCCTCTTTATGATACAGCAAAGCAACAACAGTGTCTGCAGTCAGAAGCTTCTTCTGTGTCGTTGTAGCAGAGACTACTACAGGAGATTCTTTAATGGACAAAGTTATCAACAATACCAAATTTCCCTTGGATTAATAATATATTTTAAATATAACAAGAAATCCAAAGCATTTATACTTATCTTCGCTAGACTTTACAAATTAAGTTTAAATATTCAACAATCCAAATTGATTTGTTTGTACTATGTTTGTACTATGGCGTCAAGGAAAATTCACAACACTTTTAAGAATTTTATTTGTGAAACCATAACCTTCCAATTTATACTGTTTGCCCCACATTGCAATGCTCCATCACATTAGATCCCAATGAGAGACGTTTTAGTTTATGGTCATAAATGTAACAAGGTACAGTAGTGATATTGCTTTTGCAGCTCACTGAGAACAAATTTTAATGAGATTCTTATTCTTTGAATGATTCCTTTAATTTCTTTGCAAGGCTTTTACTGATAGAGAAAATTTTGATTAATTTTAAATATTCAACAAATGCTTTACATTTTCCTGAGCTTAAAATAATAATAATAACTCTAAGTTAAATAAGCAATCACCCAGGCATTTAGAGGTCATAAACAACAAAAATAAATAAATAATAAGCGCATTTAAATAATGTCGCGTCCCCCTCACCTGCTGGTTCTCCGTCCTCATCAGGGTTGCCGTTCACTTGTTTGTTGTCCAGCGTCTCCTGGATGTTCCCGTTGCACTCCGCATCAACGTGGCCGTCTGCGTCCTTACGCATCACCGACTCCTCGCAGCCCTCGCCATTTAAGCACACAAATTTTACCCCGTTTTCCACTTCCACAAAACCCACGCTGTCAACAATGCCGCTCAGCAACTCCCATCCCGCCCCTTCTTTCTGAGGGTCATTAGAGCCACAAGGAGCTGTGAAATGATCGATCAGCTCCATCTGTCGGACCCTCCCTCCTTTCTCCAACAGGAACTCGTGCACGGCTTGCATCGTGCACTGCTGGGACGCCATCGTCCTCATGAACGTCTCCGAGTGACCGCAGTTACAAATGGATTAGCGGCATAACAGATTTTCCAAATACACCCATGGTCTTTCTAATTTTGTCGATTCAGCCACAGCGGATGACAGCATCTCCTCCTCCCTCTCATTTAAATTGCTAGGACCTGTATGCCAAACTCTGGTCAATAGAGGGCGCGCTTGGACATACATGGAGAATGCTGCGTTTGCGTGCTCCTTGCAGATCAGGCTTCCAGCAAATGGGAAAGTTCTGTCTGCTGTTGCTTTTTTTTTTTTTTAAATAAATGCAAAGAAGAACAGACGGTACATTATTCCTTACCGAGTAGAAAGAACATCGAACTACGTTCAACTAATTTTGATTAATAATTTTAGCATACTTTTATCTTATGCATTTCAATAGGCGTAATTGTATTAATAGGGACATAAATTGTTAATATCTACAAATTAAAATAGTATGCCAAACCAGGTCACCTTTGTTTGAAAAATCAACCAAGAGGCGTTATTTTGTAAATAATGAAATGAATTAATAAAGAATTTGAATAAAAATAAAAATAAATGTATTTAAAGTAGAAATAAAATAGTTAAAAAGTGCAAAAACATACAAGAAAAATAACAAGGAAAAAAATGACAAAATCAAAACGAAGAGATAAAATTAACAATTTTAACAGGATCAAAGACCAAAGACAAAAATTGAAAAATAGTCAGCTGAAAATGAATTTAAACGCACCTTCAGTCCGAAAATGTACCAAACAGTATAATTGAGCCATTATTATTTTATTATTTTGTTTAAAAACACACACACACATTTTGTGAGGTGGGTGTTAAATCTGTTTTCTTGTTTGTTTGTTTCTTTTTAAAATTATTTGTTTTTTTTTTCTATATCAACAATAATATCTATTAAAAAGTTATTTTTGCTATTGTTATTGTAATTATTCAGCTAACTGTTTTTATATTGACTCACTGTTTTCTTTCAGGTCTAACCTGCAAATTTCAGGTCAGATTCTATTTTTTTTTCTCAACATCGCACAGAAACAGGGAGCGCCTGCGAAAATTAAGCTGGGCTGTGCCACTTTACAAGAAGGGGTGCATACGCTTGATTTCATAAAGTAATTTCACATTTTTGGCGCATAATTATATTTAGATCTAATTTAAATATAATCTTAAAGTAGATTATAGCAATGAATTAGAAATATTTCAGCAAAGCTGAAATATTTCAACATTTCACAACAAAACATACTCAAATCCCCTCATTGTTTTGATTGGTCTCGCCTGTCTAGTTGTCGAGTGTAGTCGCTCCTGGAAAAGAATCTGAGGGGTTGAAAAGTTGCTTTGTTTTAGTTTTGTTGAAATAATTGTGAGTTTGCTCAGGCTGTTTAAGTTCTGCTAAAATTATGGCTTCCTCGGATGTAGCTCGACAGCTGGTGAGCATTCATTTACTTTGCGTTTTAAAGAAGATTGTTCTTGACAGTTGAGCAGGGAGTGTCCTACGGCTATCATTAAGTTAGCTAAAGCTAACATTACAACGTTCCTGAAGTTTTTGAAAGTTCAGTGTCTTATATACCAGTGTAGTTATACTACAATTTAACATATATAGTGGTCATTGAACTTTTTATTTGTATTTATTTTACAACAAAGTAGTTGTCGCTTTTTCCTTTTTTATCAAGTAAAGAGCTAGCTAGTTAGCATAACACTGAATTGTAAGCAAATGGCAAATACTGATGTTCCGAGATATTGATTGATATTCATTTAGTGCGACGTATTACAGTCAATGACACAAAAATCAACTAAAGTTTACATTTGCAAACTTTTTAAAAAGTTATTAGTCACCGTATGTGTATAAGCAGTAGAACTGTGTAAAGAGAGTTCTGAATGAAATTTGTCCTGGAGGAGTCTCAGGCCAAAGACAACTGTTTAAGGAAACCAAAGTTTTCTAGCTGCCAGCATTTTGAAATATATTTTATAAACATGAAAACACTATGGTGGATATTTTTTTTATGTTAAAAGGGATCTTAAAAACTGCAACATACCTTAAATGTAATAAGCATACACATACTTTAAAATGACCGTTTATGTTCCTGTGACCTGTAGTTTTTCATTTTAACTCTTTATATGCCTCAAATTAACTAATTTGACTTTAACAACTCAAAATTATAATGTCTGTGACTTCAAAAACTATTCAACTCTTACATTTTTTTTTACTTGATAACATTATCAGTTGATGGGTTGCTGTAGGTTATGTCACATTCAATAATGTTTTGACATCAAACTATTAAAAGCTTTGCTAACTTGCCAGTTTTTAGGGGAATGTATTGATTCTTGTGTGTGTGTTTTTTTTGTGTGTGTGTGTGTGTTTTGGTGTTTTGCTGCAAGCCAGAAATTAATTTTCTTTTCATTTATTTAAATGTCACCAGCTACGCAGTTTGACTTTACAATAACTGTTTTGTTATGTGTTAGAGACATCCATATTAAATAATGATCATCTGTTGTAGATTAGATGTTGCACTTGCCTTTTTTGTCTTTTAGCTTTCACATTGTACATTATTAATGGATTTGACAATTATTTAGCTACAAATGACCTTTTTTATGTGTCAAATTTTTATCTTTGGCATTTTGTCACAGATGCGAGAGCAGATATGGACTCAAATTGTGACTTTGCAGCAGGCGGCGATTACCAGACTATATGTGCAAATATGTCTAAATATAATTTTTGAGATGACATAGTTGTATGAGCTTTTTAATGATCTTTTTCTGTATAATTTTTTCTACAGGATAAAGGAGCCCGGCCCTTGTCCCTAGCTGGCCATGTCGGCTTTGACAGTCTCCCAGATCAGCTTGTCAACAAGTCCATCAGTCAGGGCTTCTGCTTCAATATTCTCTGCATCGGTACTTTATCGTATTTATCTGCTGTAGTCATACATTTACCAGTAATTGTTTAATTTCCTAATTTAATGATATAAATTGTTGAGAATACATATCATATTAAAAAAAACATTCATCAATTTTAAAGAGTGAAAAATCTTTATTTTTTTTCCTCCAGGTGAGACTGGTATTGGCAAGTCGACACTGATGGACACACTGTTTAACACCAACTTTGAGAACTTTGAGTCGTCCCACTTTGAACCTCAGGTGAAGCTGCGGGCTCAGACCTACGACCTGCAGGAGAGCAACGTCAGGCTCCGTCTCACTGTGGTCAACACCGTCGGCTTTGGGGACCAAATGAACAAACAAGAAAGGTCTGACTAAGAACTGTTTGTGGGTCTCAACTAAGATGTTTCTCACTCAAGGATTATAACTTCACTTAAATGTAGTAACAGTGGGATTGAGCTTGTGTATGCAGACTGACACTGATATTTGTTGTTTTGTCCTGCAGCTATCAACCGGTGGTGGATTACATTGATAAGCAATTTGAGACTTACCTTCAGGAGGAGCTGAAAATCAAGCGCTCTTTGCACAACTACCATGACTCACGAGTGCATGCCTGCCTGTACTTCATCTCCCCCTCGGGTCATTCGCTCAAATCCCTGGACCTCGTTACAATGAAGAAGCTGGACAGCAAGGTAGGACATAAAGTACAGAAATTGGCATTAGGGAAAGCTTAATCTTGAGGTTATTTCTGTTAAAGTTCAAATCTTACAGTAATTGCGATTGGACATTTCTTTCTTTCACTACAGGCAGTAGCTTGGATATGAATTATTGCGAATTAGGCACTAGAAAGGTTTAGATCTAGAGGAGTCTAGCAGGAGATGTTTTTTATTTCATCCAACTCAAAGCCAAAATGAAAAAATAAGTGTTGCAAAGGAAAGGAGCAACATTTAGATATACTATCTTTATACTATATTAAATGTCTGTATTATATTAATTAATTAACTGAGTGGATCAGCTGGAATTGGTAAATAGAACACAAATTAGAGAATTTAATAAAAAAGGAAAACAAGAGAAAAGAAGAAGACACCCCTTATCTAGGAGTGTAATGGCACACAAAAGTCATGTTTTTTTGTGTACCTTGGTTTCAGTCACGGTTCGGAACGTTCTCCGTTTGCTTCAGTCAAGAGAAGATAATAAAAAGTGACCTGTATAGAACTGACTTGAGATTTGCTTTTAAATGAACAAATACAAAAAAACCCCAACACCATTGTGTTGTGTAGCTAACAAACTGTAAGAAGAGAGTTTGACGCACAGAAAAGCTTAGCCAGTATCTCCAAACAAAGTAGATGAAAACAACCAAATTTTACGCGTCTGACATTTTGGACCTTAAATTTTTAATTTTAACAAAAAATAATCCAGAAATAAGGTTTAATATCTCAATATCGGAAAGTCTAAAAATGTAACATTTTGAAAGGAAAAGTGTGTAGAAATCCGAAAGATTTTCCAGGAAGTGTTTTGTGCCTAATCTGTGGTCACTCCTCTAAAACCACATCTCAGGCTACAGAGATGGAATGAAGTCGTTTTTATCTCCTGTTGCCTAGGGTCTGTTTTTCCAGCAGATTAAATTACACAAACATGTTGCGGTGATTGAAGGCGACCATTAACCAGTGATTGTTTAGCCATGGGCGCCATAATGAACGCCATCTGAAAAGATGAGAGCATCATATCACCTGTCATTCAGTAATTCATCGTTTCGGCTTCAGAACACTAAGAGCAGGAGGGGTAATTAATATTGAAGCTACAGGCGAATGCAGCCTTGTGTTTGTTTGTTTTTTTGATCCCCTAATGTTAGTAGTAGGACAAAAAAAGAAAGTGAGATAGAAATGCATTGGTAAACACGAATTAGTTAAACTGTCAGTGAAATGATCTATTTAACTACACATGTTTTATATATTTAATAAAAAGATGGTTAGGAGTAATAAAATTCAAAACTCTGGAGGAAAGTAATAAATGAAAAGGCTTTAAATGAAAGCTGAAACAGCTGTTGAACTTGATTTAAGTAAATCCATCTGGAGCCCTGTATTTGTTTTAATCAGTGAGCAGTTTAACAGCAAGATTTTCTGGTGAATGAATATTTCCTTCCATCCATCCATCCATCCATTTTCTTACACTCTTGTCCCTCAGTGGGGTCGGGAGGGTTGCTGGTGCCCATCTCCAGCTAACGTTCTGGGCGAGAGGCGGGGTACACCCTGGACAGGTCGCCAGTCTGTTGCATATTTCCTTTAGATAAATAAACCTAAACCTTTTTATATAAAGATTTAAATTGTAATATGATGCTTCCTGAGGTCTTGTGTTGAACCAATGTGCCTCAGAGAAAAGAGGAAATGGTTTCAGAAGAAACTATGCTGTGGTGGTTTTATTGTGTGAATGTTGGGAGAGCTTCACTATCAGCCTTTCTGTCCCTCCCCATCCCTCTTGAAGTGGTCAGAAACTTTCCCATGCTCTCGCTCACTCCCCCCCGC
Organism: Poecilia latipinna; assembly: GCF_001443285.1. Lineage (NCBI taxonomy): Eukaryota > Metazoa > Chordata > Actinopteri > Cyprinodontiformes > Poeciliidae > Poecilia > Poecilia latipinna. Next base: position 703,704 of record NW_015112635.1, read on the forward strand.
TCTCTCTCCATCTGTGTGTCTCTGTGTGTGTGTGTGTAGCTGCGTCTGTGAGTTTTTGTGTGGTTTCGTTGCTCCGGAGTGGCAGTAACTCTGGATTTGCGTGTGAAAGGAATAGAAAGAGCAAAGGGGAATGCTGGAACCACGTCACGCACACACACTCGAGTTGTCCTTTTGTGTCACTGTACGGATACACACAGAGCCAATTGTTGAGTCTGCTGCAGTGACAGTCAGTCAGTCACTCAGACAGCTGTTGGAACAGATCTAGCATCGTTTTGTTTTCTCCTCTGGGAGCAGTGTGTGTTCTGCATGTGTGTGTGTACGGCTGTGTGGTCTGACCCAGAAGCTCGCCCGGTGGCAGAAACCCATTCCAAGCCCCTCTATGGGACGGTGAGATGACAGAGAGGAATGTGGGGTGATTGAACGGGTGGGCCTGAAATAACATATAAAACATGGTTTATATTACACATATCTTAAAACAGATTTAGATTTAAAAAGAGACATGAATTCTTTTTTTTTTTTTTTAGGTTTTGTTTAAACTCAAGCCATGAATAAGGTAGTTTGTTTACATGTAGTTAAAGTGGTCTACTCATAAGTTGGACATTAACTCATTACTCATCACAGTCAGATGAGAAAATTTAGGACATACTGTATTAATATTTTCCTTTTATTTATCTATGCCAGGGTTCTGCAACCTTTTGTAAATGAAAGACATTTTACCTTCAGTCCAGCTAATTAAGGTTTGTTTAGGGATGCAAACGTCACACAACCACTTGAAATAAAAACAGTTTATAATTTTTGATAAATATCTACTACAGACAATGTGTTCTTGCATTTAAATATCCGTCATTTATGTCTGTTTTTAGATTTTAAACCAAACAAAAAAATACCAACATCTTTTCAATAACTTGGGTGAATATTTGTAGAAAATCCTATAAAAAATAATTTTTTCCTCCAAAGTTTACATATTAGAACCAGTAATATGCAAGAGAATGTTACTGGTACATTTAGAATCATTCTTTTTGTGGATATTTATTCCAATTAGTCTATTGCAATAGAATAAACTGCTAATGAACTGCTTACCTGCATTTGTTATTAAATCTTCATTTAAATACATTAGCTGGCTCTTTATCACATCTTCCCACTGCACCACTAAGAGCCACTGCAGATGGTCTAAAGAGCCACTTGTGGCTCCTGAAGCAGTGGGACACATGAGTTTTTCTGAGTTGTGTTTACTTATGACTCCAACAGAGTTTCTATGTAGACAAAACGGAATAAAACTAAATATGATTTTTTTTATTTATTTTACAGACCATTTTTTCTCTTCAGTTTTCTTAAGAACAAAAATCTAAAACTCCTCAATAAATTCAGTGGGTTTTACATTATTTAAATGCTATTATTTATCTTTGATTTACTAAGGCTCCTTGATTTTAACCCATTACTGTGACGTGTTGCTTTGATTCTGATTTCTGTGAAGTTTTTCGACTGTCTGGAATGACTTGTTCAGAAATTGTAAATATTGCAAAACATAAAGAAAGTAAGAATATTTTTTGTTGATGTTGTTTTGTTAATCCACAATGTTCTCCCTCTCTTGCTTCAGGTGAACATAATTCCAGTCATTGCCAAGGCGGACACCATCAGTAAGAGCGAGCTGCACAAGTTCAAGATCAAAATCATGAGCGAACTGGTCAGCAACGGCGTTCAGATCTACCAGTTCCCGCTTGACGATGAGACCGTGGCAAAGGTCAACACCACTATGAACGTAAGTCAGTACATTTGTGAGTAATTTACCTGGGTCCAGTTTGTTGTTTCGAATAATTTATTGAATTTATTACGTTCTTTCAGGGCCATCTCCCATTTGCTGTCGTAGGCAGCACAGAGGAAGTGTGTGTTGGCAATAAGATGGTGAAAGCTCGCCAGTATCCATGGGGCGTTGTTCAAGGTAGAATCAGTGTGGATTTGTATTTCAGCCACAACGGAACAGACTGTGTCATTCCACCCGTTTTCTGTTCTAATCCGGCTCAAACGAAAGTAATTTCATTTTTCTCCTAGTGGAAAACGAGCACCATTGTGACTTTGTGAAACTGAGGGAGATGCTCATTTGTGTAAACATGGAAGACTTGAGAGAGCAAACCCACACACGCCATTATGAGCTTTACCGGCGCTGCAAATTAGAGGAGATGGGATTTAAGGACACGGATCCGGAGTGCAAACCTGTCAGGTGAGCGGCCCACACGCTCCAGAACGCCTCCACCTGCTTGCAGCAGCCAGCTCGTCGATTGCACCTAAAGTCTAAACACATTTTGTTTTTCACAGTTTACAGCAGACGTATGAGGCCAAGCGTCAGGAGTTCCTGGCTGAGCTGCAGAAGAGGGAGGACGAGATGAGGCAAGTTTTTGTGCAGAGGGTGAAGGAGAAGGAAGCAGAGCTGAAGGAGGCTGAGAGGGAGGTATGTAAATATACGATACCTGGCAAAATGTCTTTAATGTTTCGTGACTGCCCATTAATATAATTCTAGCTATCTGTTATTTACCTTTTGGGTTTGGGTTGTTGTAACCAAATATTTTGTCATCAATGTTACATAAATGTGGGGCTTTTAATGACCCATTTAGACTGTTTTTGCAGAATCTAATGTTTTTTCAACAGGCAACTTTGATAAATAATAGGAAAACATTAGGTCCATAGGGTTGACTTTAATACAAATCACCCAGCATGTATATGTATGTACACTCCATTTTGTATTTCTATGAATGTCAGACCAAACAGATTGAGCTGTTTGGAGGATTCAAGGAGAAAATATGTTACTGTCAAGTACGGAAGTGGCAGCATCATTCTGTTGGGTGTTTTTGCTGTAAGTGATACTGATTCATCGAACAAAGTGGGTGGAGTAATGAAGGAGGATTACCTCTACTTTGTATGACTTCAGCACAGCTTAACTGCTAAATGGTTGAATCGTGGGCAAAAGTAGTTACTTCAGAACTGAGTTGTGAAATGAAATGATAAAGCTTGACATGAAGTACGTTGGTCGGCCTGTTTGCAACTCTGTCAAAAATGTCTGGGTTATTTTTAAAAGCTGATTCTGTTTTAGGGAAACAACCAATTCAAAAGACTTGCACAATTTCTGATAATAATGGTTAAATGTTTAAACAAAAATCATAACACAAGCCGAACAATGATGCTAGATTGTTTAGATTAGGAAAAAGCCTCATAAGCCGACTGGATAAGTGCTCCTGATGAATTGGCTTATAAAATTAAGCTTCTTTTTGTTTTTTCAGTCAAGAACAAAAAAAAACAAAAAACAATTTTACTTTTGTTCCATTTACACATTTCTAATGTTTCTAAAATGTGTTTTCTGGGTTGTTTGTTTTTATTGCGTTTTAGCTGCAGGGTCGTTTCGAGCAGCTGAAGCGTCTGCATGCGGAGGAGAAAGCAGCTCTCGAGGAGAAGAAGCGTCTTCTGGACATCGACCTGACTTCTTTCGGGAATAGAAAAACTGCGGCTGCGCTGCTTCAGCCTCCGGGCTTCACGGTCAACGGGAAGAAAGACAAGGACCGGAAGAAGTGGGTGGAACTCTTCTGCTTATGCCTTATGGCTCAGCAAACGTCGGCACTGATGGCGAATTTTGAGCTGTTTTTTTTTTTTTTTGTCTTAATCTGTCTCTTTTATTCTGTCTTTCAGTTCTGGCTTCATGTGAAGATGTAAGAGGTCCGAAGTGCAGATCATTATGGCCATTATAACCAGTGGCCTTTTGTCCACATTCTTTTAAGCCAGTCCACGACACTAACGAGAAAAAAACACAGCACCCACGGCTGTACCATGTATTAGCTTGAGCTGCCAAAGTTTAAACACAGTTTCCAAAAACCTATGTACACTATCTTCTGAGGTATTTGTAATCTCTTTTAAATTCTTCGGGCTGGGGGGTTGTTTGTATTGTTTTGTTTTTGTATTTATCCTCTTTTTTTTTTTTTTGGCCAGGCTAAAGAAAAACCATTTCAAATGCTGTTTACAAATCACTTAGACTGGTACAAAAATTCATTTTTGGTATTTTTTCTACATAAGTTGCTTATTCTCCCTCTTTTGTCCCATTGTGTCATTTTTCAGACTTTCTAGAGTTCTTCCCTTGTCGGTATGTTAACAATCCAGCTAACAGGTCATTTTTCTTCGTTTTTGATTTTTTTTTTTATATGTATGTTGGAAACATCATACATGTCTTCCTGAATTAGATTTCCCCTTAATCTTTGAAATATGTTAAGAGTTTAAACTTCGATACCTTTTCTCAAAGATATTTTACTACATTCATCTTTAAAAATGAGGTCAAAGGGCATTCATTATGTTTGTTTTTTTTTTCCTTTTTTTGCTTTGAGTTTTGTAGAAAGATCTTTTGTGTTTGTCCCCCTGTAGTTGTTTCCAAAGGGAAGTGCTTGCTCCTGACTTTTCTCCATTTCTGTGGATTTAGAGATGCTATGATTTTCTGAAACTAGGATTGCTAAAGTTTATTTTTTGATTTTGAATATATTACAGGATCTATTTATGAACATATTTCTTTCACTGCCTTTTTTCACTGCCACAAACAGTGGATTTTTGCTGCAAATCATGAGTAAACTATGCATTATATTGTATCAATGTTGAGGGAGCAAAACTAAAAGAAGGATTGTGTTTTTCCTTTTTATCCATATTTTCATTTTACTTTGTACTGTAAATCTAAAACTGAACACTGTGGTGCTGGTTTGACTCACTTTTACTGATACTTTCTGACAATTGTGCTTACAAATATTAGTGCCTTAAATGTATGAAACTTAGACATACACTACCCACACACTGCCACAAACATCAGTTTACTACATTTGTTTTTACGGAGTAAACAGTATTATTTGGAATCTTTTTTGCTTTTTAAATAAATCCTTGTATTTTTGTCATGACACATTGTGTTTTCCTATTTTTGTCCACCTTGGCAGAAGGTTTGGGTAAATCTATGCCAACTTTAATTTAGGTTATTAAAATAAGTAATTTACAGCAAAATATATTTGATGTGTGTAGAAATGATTAATGCATCCAACATTCTGGGATAGTATTGGATTTACATACAAGATGTTGAATTATTTCCAATGTCTATAAAAAGTGTTCACCCCCTTCTATGTTTTACCGTTTTTATTGTTTGTACAAAACAGGTGTACTTTTGGCTTTTTGACAAATAATTTTACAAAAAAAAAGACCCTTGGATTTCAAATCGAAAACTAGTAAATAAAATAAAATATGTGATTGGACAAAGAATCTATTGGCTGTAGGTCTATTCCGGTCTTGAAATCTTTAAAAACAGAACTGATGATTAATCCAGAATCCAAAAAGAAATCCATCAAACTGACACTTTGACACTCTCCCAACTCGGATGCTAACGTCCATGTCATGTTTTCTTGACAGATGAAACCCAATAAAACCCAATAACTGCATGACTCCCTAAAAGGTCAATGTTTTATCCCAAATCTTACATAAATGTCAGAGAAAAAAAAATGCTGCAGACATATATAAAATAGAGGCTACAATTGTGTTGGTTTTTGAAATAAAAACAAGATTAAAAATAATTAAAGTACTAATCAGTTATATGGTATTTATCCGCAAGGATATAAAGCATCATTCTGACAGAAAATAAGTTATTTCAAAAGCTGACATGCCCTGCATGTGTCAGGAGGGTTATTGGTTTTCCTTTTGCTGTAAAGGGCTAAAGAAGCTTTCCCTTTCCCACCTCTTCACTTTTTTTAAGAGCACACACATTTACAGGAGGATTATCTTGTTTTGTGCGTGAGGGTTTTGTACGCTGCAGTGTCTCACCCTCTGGCTCTGTTGCCCTTCAAATGACTTAAATGCCAGCAAGCAGACAGGTGGACAGACGGGCTTGGTGTAAAAGCTGAGGAACGCTGATTGATTCCCTGCAGGAGCCTGTGGCAACCCCGCTATTATCGTTAGGCAGAGAAGAGGACACCCAGAGGAGAAGCTTTTCTCTGAGCCAAAAGCACAGCAAAGGCCTGTTTGTGAGTAAGAGCGCAAGTTTTATTCCGGGAGAAGGCGAACACTATCTTGGCTCTGCAGAAAATCTAAATTAGCCGCCCGCTCACCTCCAATATAAAATATCTGCGTTTAAAGTCAAGTTTTTCTGAATGAGCATAAATCCAGGCGCACATTCCCGCACACGTACCCCGGCAACCTTTTTGCCAGTCACTCTAAATGCAAATGGAGGTGATGATCGAAGACGGCCTCGACTTGTAGGCAGATGAGGTTGTCATGTCATGAGGGGGTTGTGCTGGAGATGCTCTGAAATTGCCAATTACACACCTCATCCATGTCAGTGTTTGGTTGGAGAAGAAGAGGGGCGCGATAAGATATAGACGAGAGAAGACGGAGGGGAGGCCAAAGCAGGCATCCATCGCCAGCATGTCTACACTGATGAGGACAACAACACTCTGAAACAACTATACCTGCAGCGTTGCTCGTAACGAGCTCATTGTGTGTGGAGATGGTTCTAATTAGAGCAGGAGATGATTCTCAGGATGAATCCTCTGAGGGGCAAACTCAAACGGTGCAATACAGGTAATGTGTTTGTTTTATATCAGAGCACACAAATGAGGTTTGCTTCAAATCATACTGCATTTTAAATAGCTGCAGGCGGTTGAAATAGCAACAAAACAAAACAAAAAAAAACACAAACACAAGGGAAATAAATTTGAAAACAAAGGCATTTATTGCGAAAAATGCACTTGACATGAAAAAAACAATCATATCAACCACGGGTCATCAGTACAAGACGATGTATAATGATCACATGGTAGAAAGCGCTGGACGGTGCCAGTCCAGAGCATGACTGCAATGGCACAAAAGGCCTATAAATATTCTGGACAATATAGAATCATATATCTATATATAATCTTTTTTTTTTTTGTTCTCTCTGTTTCACCCACAGTACCAACAGTTTTCACCACGAGTCAGTCCTGAAGAGGCATGAGCGTCTGTTGCACCACGCTTTGTCATAGAGTTTCTTTTTAGTGTAAAGAGCTACATACAGAAGCCTCTGTCCTCCCGCTTTGCATTCACACACACACACACACACACACACGCACAGGTTCTCTCAAGTATCTGTAAGAACAAATATGGCGTTTAATACAAAATGGCAGATCGGGAACTCAAGCTTCCTGGTAGATAACTTGACCACGTCACAAAAAGCGTTTGGGCTCAAAAATGGAAACCCATTCAGGTTCCCACAACCACAAACATTTCTCTTTCTTACTGGGATTTTTTTTTTGTTTTGATACACCCAGACAAAATCAGACATAATTATAAAGTTGAAGGCTAATGATAAATGGTTTTTACAAATATAAATCAGAAAGGTGTTGCAGCCAACGGTGGTGCTACAAAGTCAGGATTCATAGGCTGTTGGAAAATATAAATTAGAAAAATGTGCCATGTTATCTTGATCCATCACATCAAATCTCAATAAAATACATTGTTTGCGTTTTCAGGGGTGTGAATAGTGCTCCAAGACAATGAGTGCTAGTATTGTGGCTCAGTCAAGCCAAATAATGCTTACACCTCGAAAGAATGACCAAAAATCTTCACTGCTTTTAATTTAATGTCTGAAGCCCTCACTGCAATTTTTCAGCTAATTCATTTATTCGACCAGGAAGCTGTGAGGTGAATGACAACCTCAGATCACATAATTAAAAACACAAACATACACACACACACACACACAAAACTTTTGAAAAACTGGCGCTTCAAGTTATATCTAAAGTGACCACTGTGCAGTGGTTTTATTCCTGACATTTTGACAGCTGTAAACGTTTTTTTTTTTTTTTTCCCCCCAAAGAAAATCGGCTCCCAACGGAAACAAAAATAAAACACATACTTCTGAGATTCAATGATCTCCAACACAAATAAGAGGCTGTTTTTTTGTTGTTTTTTTAAAATCGGAAACAATATATATATGAGTTCTTGAGTTAGCAAGCCCACAAAGAGACAAAGAAAAGCTCACGTGAGACCAGTGCAGAGCTGTTTTGGGATCTGCTGGTTGCTGTCATCGGGCCCAACAAAACAGAGAGGACTACAAATTAACCTCGCCTTACTCACACTTGTATACAAAGAAGCATGGAAAGAGGGCACTGCTCTGCCTAGAATAAACACCATGTATTTGTGTGACATTTGTAGGCACTAAGGTTTGACTGACAGGTTTCAAAGGCCAATGGGGATATGCTAAGTCCGACTTTTCCAAGAACTGATACCCAAAAGTTTCCTAGTGACTCCCTCTTTGCTCATTTCTGGAGATAAATACGCACCTTTTTACTCACTGAACAAAGAAGCCCTAGTGACACTCATACAGATAACAAATTTGAGCTTGTGCAATAAAAAAACAAACAAAAAAAACATATTCAAGTTAATTTAACAGTGGATAAATTCAATGCCGAATCTAAAAAGTTGAATGCAGTCCAGACACATGCGAGCTGGGACCTGTTGCACACAGGGATGAGCCGGTAGCAGGTTCTCACAGTACGAAACCTTCAGTAACAATACTGCAATGTTAGCACACAACAAACACGAATGTCTCAACGTGGTCGAATGGCTTTTCTTTGCAACCTAGAAAACAAACGTTCTTACTGCTGCTATTGTAGTATTATTAAAGTAACATTAAACATATAATACTGTTTATTTATTGAGAATATCAATTGGACAAAATGTATCTTTTTGAAATCGTGCATTTCATTTAAATTTGCTGGTAAATTAGCCAGGCTGTCCTATCTGACCAGGCCTTATGGACTGACCAGCTGTTTTACTCCTAGCTTACCAAGAGTAAAACAGGGTGCAGCTCTTTGAGTTTCCATACCATGACTGTTCATGATTCTGGGACAAGAAATATTTCAAGAAATGAAGAATTTGCGTTTCTTGTAAGTGATGGAAAACTGTAGGAGTCTTGCATTCCTCTGTGCTCCATACAGCCAGAGGAAACTTTGTTCCCTTCAAAGCATATTCTGGCACCTTATTAACATAGCTTTGTACCAAAGGAACATCTAATATGCTTTAAAAAAAAAAAAAAAAAAGGTTTCTTGTTCTTAAATGATGGCAGGATGGGTTGTAAGAGGGTCAGACAGATTGTGACCTCATGAGCCGCAATGCTGGCAACGCTGTGGTCTGATGGGTTGGAGAAATCGCTGAGTCAAAAAAGGAAACGCTCAGACTGTTTATGCTCCCCATTCTCATGAGAGGTGACTAATGACAGATAGAAAGAGATTCTAGACAGAAGCAGCTGAAATGATCTTCCTGTGACTGACTAAACTCAAGCTTAGAGACAGGGTGAGAAAGTGCTATCAGGACAGACGCTGGTCCTCTGCATTGAAAGGAGTCAGCTCAGGTGGCTTGATTATCGTACCATGATGTCTCCTGGGTGTCTCTGTTTGGAGGTTTTTAAAGACAACCCACTGGGATATATAATGGGTCCCCAGAGCACAACCCAAACTTGCTGGACAGACTACATACCCTACATGTCCCCTGGGCTGGAAAGGCCTTGGGGTCCCAGGAGGGGCCTGGAGAGTGTCTGTAGGTCCAGAGATGTCTGGGTTTCCCTTGTGGACCTGTTAAGTGTGCGACCCGATCTTTGCTAAGCGGAATATAATGGATAAATGCGTGAATACAATTTTATGAACGTTTTTATCCTTTTGGAAAACACGGGCATACCTTGACCATAAACAGCCCACGCCTAGTTGCAGGAAAATAATTTCATCTTAAGAATAATTCTGTTTTCCTCTGACGATTCCCTGCATGGGAACATCCAGATGAATCATTTTCTTGTGGATTCCAATCAATTAGCTTTCATTTTTAAAAATGTTCTTTTAGCTTAGGGTTTTTCTTTATCTGTGCTGTTTTTGCTTTGTGCTTGCTTTTGTAAGGCTTGTCCATGTCCTGTTGCTTGGTTTCAGCATTTATGAATGTGTTCGATACAAAACCAGAGCTGTGCTTACATGTGCACCTAACAATTAGCCACATGCATCACCATCGGCAACATTTAGGTGCACCCAAATGTTTCACGAATCCTTCACAAACACAACAAAAGTCACATTGTCATGTCTCATGCAGGGTAACAGTAATGTAAACAAGAATGTAACATTGCGAGAAACTTTACCGTGATTATTATGTGTAGATTTTAGCACACAGCCTGTAGTGTATTTTCATTAACTTTATGTGACAAGATAAGAACGCAGGTTTAAGGCTCTTATTGTGAACATTTGAAGGACGCTGTGTTTTAGTTCACCTGCTCTTTAGTGCTTCTGGAAAAAAAATACAAATATTCCTCGGAAAGTTTTGGACAAAAAGTTAAAATTAAAATTTTTGGATGTGATGAAGACTGTAAGCAGTCCTGACAATAATTTAACTGATGTAATAAATTTGTTAAATCGGTTTGCAAGTGAAACAGATAAATAAGGTGACTGAAAATCACATACATATGAGGCTTAAAGTTAACTTACTAGAAATGATCTATAGATAAAGTGAGTGGAAGCAACAGCTTAAACGGAGGACTCAAGTTGAAATATGTGCTTTGAAAAAAAATAAATAAAAAAAAATACAACAAAAACATCTTTAAAGTTTGGTCAGTTCTACAACATTTCACAAATAACACACAGAACACTTAAAATATCCAAAAAAATGCAGGAAAATGTATATAAAAAAACAACAGCAGCCAAAGGTCACTTTCTTTCAGCTTTTCTATGCGATGCAAACCAATCTGTTGATCTGGTTAGTGTCAGTTAGACCCTTGTGTGCTCATCTTGTCAGAGAAAGAGCGTTCTACTTGTGCACTTGACTGATAGCTGTTTGTGCTTAGGCTGAAGAAAAAAAAAAATCAAACAATTTGGCTGCTGACTTCTCAGTCTGTTGTTCACAGTCACAGTCAGAGCTTTGCTGTGTTTTCACAAACAGGAAGAAAAAGATTAATATGAATAAAACGGAAACTAGACAAGATCCAGGTTCTCCTCTCATTGTGTTGAAACAATGTTGCTGCAGTCAGATTAAAAACGTTATCAGGTTTTCAAGAAAAGGTCTGTTCTATGGATGAATTTCAATAAATTAGAGAATCGTTAATCGTTAATATTATTGAGGTAAAATTCATATTATACGGACTCATATCAGATAAACTGACATTTAAATTATTCTGTTTCACTTTAATTTGCATTGTTATGGTTTGAAACTAATAAAAACCCCAAATTAGGTTTATTAGAAAACTGAATATTACACAAGACCAATGACAGATATTCACTGACACCCTCCACAGGGAGTTAAAACCACAAAAGCTCCTTCCTAAAGGAAGGCTGAGTGGAAGGACCTGACCTAAGCTTCCTAAATAATATTTGTGCTGTTGGTGAGAGCATCTTTAGCAACTTAGCAGAAGAACAGTCTGATCACCACACAGTAATGGATGCAGAAGTGTGTCCGACCAGGTATCGACTCTTATTGTACGGTGTATGAACATTCATCATAGAAGGCATACATTTGTGTGTTAATCATTTCTAATATAAAAAGCAACTTTTATGAGAATCTGGGCTTTAGAATTAGATTTTCTATTTGCATTTTTTTTCTTCCACTCTACTTTTCTTTGCTATGCTTGGAGACAGCACTATGGGAACTGCTAGCTTCTTTAGTAACACGCTTCTGAGGCTCTTTGTGGAAGGTGTTAATGACTGTCTGACGGAAGAGGGTGAAGTCACCTCCAAGTATTTCGAAAGTTGAACTTAAACCTGTTATTGTACCGAACTACTTTGTGCCTGCTTGTAGAAAAATCTTGCTTAAAAAGACAAGCAGAAGTAAAAAAATAAAAAATAAAATAAAATCCCTTGACATGCTCAAAAACTGTATATGCAAGTATGGAGGCAAGTTGTACCAAATATCACCAAGTGCATTTCTTCTGTGTCTATTCTCATACCAAAGTTCAAAATCAACTTTATAAAAACAGTCTATAGAAGCATTTCGTTGTGACTTCCTATTTCTTTCTGACTTCCTGTTTCTTTTTACATTCAACAAGCCAGTCAGTTCAAATTAAATTGAAGTTTGAGAGCCAAAAAGTAATAAAAGTTAAATATTTTCTCAGTCATGTAAGACATATAAATAGAAAAATGGATGTCCTAATTCTGCCATTTTTTTTCTTCTTTAAATAAAATGTTGTGACAGATCATCACAGCAGGACAACACAAACACCTATTACAACATATAAAAAGAAACATAATAATGCTACATGCATTGTCAACATATACTGGGCTGAAACCAAACGTGTGCTCGCTGTCACAGAGTAGACGAGAAGATCCTGGAGTGCAGGCTTGCGTACTTCCCTCACCGCCTGGCTGTAAATGTTTACTTCTCAAACGAAGAAAGCACCCGGATTCAAGTTCTGAGGTCTCAGTGGAAAAACAGAGCTAATAATTTTTGTGCTAATGTTTGCTGGTGGACAACGCCAAACAGGAATCTGGGAGGCATGGCTCATCGTTCTGTGCTCTTAGAGTCTGTGCCTTCAGTAGCTTCGGAGCACGAGTTGTAGGTAAACTCCATCCAGGAGGCTGGGCTGGTTTAAAGCCATGTCCTACAGTTGACCTCCACAATTAGTGGCAGCCCTCGTAAATAAGTGTAGTAAGCCTTTAAATGAATGTATTTGTCGCAGTAAGATCATCTCACAATTAAATTTTCTGAAAAAAGCCACCTTTTAGATTGGGTAGATATTTTTTTAGAGTAAAATAAAAACCTATCTGGTCTGGAGACGGGGATAGCAAGAAAAAGAGTGGTTAACTATTTCTGTGTTGATTTAGCAATACATGGTATATTATCTTTTTAAACTGTTCAGAGGTGACATTTTAAGTTTTCTGAACAGGTACCGAGGTTAAACTGTTTTTCAGCAAAGATCTAGCTAACAACCATCAAGAAACATTGGGGACAGTTTTGTACAAACTTTCTGTAGATGTGGCTGTTACACGGTGTGATCAGTAAACTGAATAAATGTGCTCTAATTCAGGTAAATTTTTCAGTATGAGATTATGCTTCTAAAGTACAAAAAAAAAAGAAAAAAAGATTCATTTTAAGACTTTCTACATGTTACCAGGGGTCCTAATAATTGTGTAAGGGGCTGCATGTGCTTAGTGAAGTGTGTGTGAATTGGTCGGACTAATCTGGATTTCAGAAAGTTGTAGACAGCAGTTGTGATCTGTGGCTGCTTCAAACATGAATTCATTTAAAACTTGTATATTGCTCGATATGTTTAAAAACAGAACATTTTGAAATTCTTTTTCCTTCCACTGTTGAAGAGTTAGTTTAGTTTCTTAAGGCAGGTTAGAAAATGAAACTTAAAATTTCATGAATTTTGATCCAGTAAAGAAATAAAAGAATCTGTGAAACCAATATCAGCCCAACCTCCGTGTAGATGCTGCTTGTGTTTGTGTGAAATATTTTTCTGTGTGTGACTCAGAGACGGGGTTGAACTCTTTTGTCCCGTTCTTGGAGCTTAGAAGCTCTCGACGAAGCTGCCGGGAAACAAGCCGGTCTGTCCCGTCCTCTGCAGGGTGCCTTTGTACCACCCGTCTTCCCTCTTCTTGTGAACAAACACCACGTCCCCTTCCCGCAGTTCAATCTCCGCCTCACTCTGAGGCGGGTATGGAACGACCACACGATACCTGCCAAGACAAAACAAAACTTTTTTTTTTTTTTTTCACTACATTTAGAATGTTTTAGCTAGTTCTGGTAAAATATCTCCACCAAAGTATTTTCTGATATTTGACTTTGATTACCAAATATGCTAAATGTTTGTACACACTTCTTCCATTATACAGCGGGCATTTTCTCCTGAGAAAAGCAACTATCCAGCTCTTTCTACAGGAGCATGCTGCTGACAGTAATGATATAGTAATGATATATTCTACTATTAAATGCCTCATTCTTCCCCAATGTAATGTGACATAAGTCCCTGCAATTGTGTGTTTCTCTAGAGGCAAAAATGCCTCTGTGTGTAAGTTTATGTGTTTTAGAGAACAGGTTTGGTAAAAGTAAAGGACATGTGCTTTATGTTAGTATTGCATGTTATCTTGGTCAGTTCTAGAAATTTTACAACTACAAAGACGGAAGTATTACGCGTATCATGCAACACAAAGTAGAAAATAACTGTGAAGTGGAGGGAAAGAGAGATACATTTCTTGTTTGTTTTATTTTACAGAGAACAATCTAAAAAGTGTGGCATGTTTTTGAATTCAGTGCCCTCTATCCTAAAAGAGAGAACTGGTTGCAGAAATAAAATCCTTTGCAACCACATTCTTTCAGATGTTACCAAAATATGAAATTAGGTGCTCTTGTGTAATTTCAATGCTACAGAGGCTTGTTAGAGAACAATAGTGAGCAAACAGCACCATGAAGGACACAGTAGCCAAGAGCTCATTAATTACAGAAGCAGCTATAGCGACCATGGTAACAATGGAGGAGCTGCAGGAAATCTGTTGACAGGATACCTGTTTGTGCATCTTGTATTTATACAAGAATTGGATGAAAAAAAGAAAAAAGCTGTTGTTGAAAACTAAAAGCAAGTAAAAAGTAACATCCACAACAAACCATATAACATACACAAACTTGTGAAAAAGACCAAAATGTAACTTTCTGCAAAAGCACTCTATGTATGGTGAACCACTGTGAAATAGGATAATATTTAAGGTAGGATTTTCATGAGCAGGAACAGTAAAGCTTGTTAGGAAGGATGAAGAGATGAATGCAGTTAAACACTAGCCAATCAGAAGACACCATGTTGAGGTTCATCTTCTACAAGGACAAAGCATGATGATGATTTACATCAAAGCATATTCATATCAGGGTGAGTCTGTGGATGTGCAAAACTGGATAAAACAAAAGACTTGCAGCTGTGCTTTCAATCATGCAGCTGTGCTTTCAATCAAAGGAACAAAGTATTGAGTGATTTTTCACTTCACAACTTAATTGTCACCTTACAATTATGCACTTTTTTGTGTTTGTGCATAACAAAAAAAAAAAAACATAAAAATACATAGGATTTTTAAAACTTGACAAAAATGAAAAATCCAAGGTGAAGAAATGCATTTCCAAGGCAATTTAAAACTGTCCCATCCATAAAACCTTAGTCATATTTTGAATCTAGACAGAAGAGAGTTATTGGCCCCAGAAATGCCTCTGGGTGGCTCAAATTGTTTTCAGAGTCATTGCTCATGCTTTAGTGATTACTCACGCTCTCAGGACTACTTTACATCCTGCTGCCAAAATCCTCCATCCAAAAATTCTACAACACTTTCAGAAAATACTTCCTATTGTTTGCAGATGTGGCCTCATAAGCAAGTTTTTAAAAGCTGGTGGTGTCTGCTCTTGCCTGCACCTATATAGGTGCAGTTTTCCCAGACCTACCTCTCTCTTGACAAAGGTTTGGGCTCAGGCCGGAGGACCATTAGAGCGTTGCCAGCACGTGTTGCTGGGGGCGACATGGGGAAGTTGGTATCCAGGGAACCGGACTTCCTGTGCAGCGGCTCCAGCCCTATTGCCCCCGGTATATCACTCTCGATTGGGCACGAGCCGGCTCGGCCCTGAGACGCCATCGGACAGGAGCCCGAGCGGCCGTGGTGGTGAAAGTGGTGGGTTGGCTCTGTGGCCCCGGCCCCCTGGCCTGCCTGCGAGGGGTCGTGTGTGGGTGGAGAGGACGTGGGTGAGCGTGGTTTCTTTTTGGCCGCAGCCCCTGACAAGAGCTTTAGCAAGCCTGCTGCTTTTCTCTCCTTCTGAGGATGGACAGATACGGACAGAGAGAGGGAAATGTGCAGTAAGAGGTGGAAGCTTTACACAAAGACCCTGGAAAAATAATACATTTATGAGATAAAAACGAATTAAAGCACACTTGGAATATTGCCTAAATATTTTAAACTATTTTTGAAGCAAAAGTAACAGACATCAGTGAGGAAGTTAAGGGTTGGAAGCAGACTGGTCTTAAGCATACAACCAAAGTGGAGACAAAGTAGTTTTAAGACAACAAAGTCAAAGTTTTGGCCTGATTGTCACAAAGACCTGATCTCAATCCTATACAGAATTTGTGGCCAAATCTCAAAATGTTTGTGTGAGTGAGGCGAGCAACCTGACTTAGTTACTCCAGTTCTGGATGAAAGCTGTCGAGAGAAGCTTATGAGAGGAAACCGAAAATGTTCTGCCTGAGTCAAACAGTTCAAAGGCAACTGTACTAAATACCGAGGAAATGTATGTAAACTTCTGATTTTGAAGACATCAATAAATACATTTCTGACAGATTCTCTCTCTTATTATTGTGGCATTTAGTGAGTAGAAATAATCTTGGTCATTTTAACTGACCTCAAACCAAAGGAGTTTGGTTTGATGTCATTTCCGGCAGCGAGAAAAGAAAGTCTCTGTCTTTTTATTTGATGTATGCAAACTTCTGGTTTCAACTGTATATGTTATTTTTTATTTTTTTAGCTTTTATTTAGCATTATGGCAGATACTGGATTTAGAAATGCTGATTTCCTTCCTTTTATAGATGTAAAATCTGTGTTTGTGATCTGCTGGCCATGCTAGTTGCTAATAGTGCCAGTTTATATTGACTTCTCAAAAATAATTTGGTCTTTTGAGTTACAAAAGACCCAGAAACACATATGGCACAGAAATAATAAAACCACGTCTTAAAGTTAAGAAGGCATGGGAATAGGATAAAAACTGAGCCAGCATGTCAAAGCTTTTCAGAAACATCAGGAATGCACGGAAAGGAATGCCTCTCTAGTCTAGATTCATTCTTTCCTAAAAACAGCAAAACAGGAAACTATACAATACGAAACGCGTCTACAAGCACAAATAGGTTTCTTGTTGCTGGCTGGTGACCAGAGTGACCAGAGAGGAAATTTTTTGCAGAAATATTTTAGCTTGATGGTCTCCCAAGCAATATTTTACAGACCATTACTTTGACTGACATTCATTACACAGTCATGGTAACAATTGTTGAAGCAAAATTAGCTGATACATTCATCTGTCAGACACAGAACAAACAGCCATATCAACTACTCTGATGTCAGGACTTGGCATTCTCCCCAAGTTCCTGTTAAAACAACCCACACAGCAAGGCTGATGAAAACCAAAACAAAAAGCATCACTGCAAACAAGCCACATTCCTCAAGTGCAGCCTTAGCACAGAGGAGGGATGGCACAGAAACAAGCGCTCAACAAAGCACTAAGAGAGAGTGTGAAAACATTTAGACTCAGCAGGATTACTACCAAAAGCCAACTGCATCCCCTGCTCTCCAAAGATAGCTTTCTCTGCTATCTTTGAAGAGCATTCCCTCCGAAAATATGTGCTTTTCTCCAAATATGGACATTTTAGTGTTTCCTACCTTTAGTCTCTTTATCAAACATGAATCTTTTATAGCTCACAGTTGGAATAATGAGCAGCTGTTAAGAGCAAGGTAGTAAAACATGCACACACACACACACACGCACGCACGCACGCACGCACGCACGCACGCACAAAATGCTCAGAGCTTTGGTAGCACACATTATATCCTCCTGCAAAAATAACAGACTGAATGCTAATTTCAGAGATGGAGGACAGGACAGTGAAATAAACAACACTAAACAAGGAGAAAATGGTAAGATGGGAGCTGGATTTAATTATGAAAGAGGGATTTTCGGGGCAAGAAAGGAGACGAGCAGAAGGGAAGAGAAAAAGAAGAAGGGAGGTAGATTGAAATGGCACAAAATGTGAATAATCACTCCCTCTCTTCTTTCATCTGCTGGCTTAAAGGCTTAATCTGCCTCTTGTGATTCAGTGTGCTTCTCTATAAATGTCTGTTTATGGACATATATTTATAAAGAGCACACACAGACCCATGAGCGCTGTTTCCAAATAAACCACCAGAGAGCAGCATTAACTCAGATGTAACTTATCCCACCAACATTCAGCTTCAGCCGTTTGTTCCTGTGCTGTTTTCTTTCATGAATAAAGCAGGGCACACATTTTGACATGTAGCTAAAAGCAGTGCCATAGGAAATCGTTTGTATTTTTCACCGAATAAGATGAAGTCTCACCTTAGTGTTTGGGAATCTAGAGCCAACAGCTCAGGGTTGATACAATTAGTGGAGCGGATGCTGGATAACGACAGGAAATCCAAGTAAAATCCAGGAATACAATGGGATAAAATCTGAAGAACTGATCCGTTTCAGTGGATTATGATAACCTCGTGTCTTAACACGTCTTAAGACCAAGATGGCGGCATTTTCAAGTTAATTCGGAGAAAACTAAAAAGTTGAAGGGGTAAACATATGTTCCATATGTTCTACACAGTTCTGTTTAAATGGAAACCAAGGCCAGTAATATCTAAATCATCTCCAACATGTTTCTTGGCATGTCCTGCACTTTTCAGGACCCGAAATCCTCTGAGCACTCTCGACAGCTTTTTTCCTTGGCAGCTGCCCCGTGAGTACAGTCTTTTTGGAAACTAGTGTGCAGCATCCAGACCGTTATGGTCTGTAGCGGCAGCTGTGCTCCAGACAGCGTGTCAAGCACAGATTTAACCTAAACTGTGTCGGCATAGCTGCTTTATCATTTTCTCGCGAGTGAAATATGACTTCAGACCTGGTTATATCTGTCTTGTCCTGTTCAAACTAGCAAAAAATATGAACTGGACTGTAAGAGTTTGACTTGCACACCTGTTACTCTTTTAATTACAGAATGCTTGGGGAGATTTGGTGGAGGCAAAATTTAGATATCAAGTTTGAAGTCAAGACTTTTTTTAAAAAAAGGGCTGCACAGCGGTGCATTTTGTTGCACTGCTGACTGGATGAAGAAGGCCCTGGGATGGACAGATGGATGGACAGACAAACAAATGATTAGACAGATGAACAAACAATGATGGCTAGATGAGTGAAGGGAACTCTGGATGGGTGGATGTAGCTTTTTGACAGTGAAAAAAGAAAAAAAGTCTGGAAACACTAATCCTTCTTCCAAATGTTTACAGAAAAAATACTTAGATTCCAGACCTTTCCTGATTCAAGTGGGTGGATTAAAGAATTGCCAACGTATTTTATTATTCTTATTTTTTTTTTTTATATGATCAAAATGTGGGGCAAAACTCTGAGTCGAGCTTTTACAAGAAGATTCCAGGCCATCTCTGATGTAAACAAAGCCTCTGCATGCTGTTCCACAGTCAATGAGCTGTTTGTCAGGCAGCCATGTAGTTAGATTAGCTGTCCCAGCGCGTGAAGCCAACAGTGAAACAAATGGAGCTGAGACAAATGCAAGCTTTCGGCGGCATCCTTCACTGCTGGTGCACAAGGGTCCGCTGAGCAGTTGTACCAAAGCCCTGGGCACATTACACTAAGCAAGTCTGCACACGCAGTGCATACACACATGCAGATGTAGAACCTGTACAATACAGACCTACAAAAACAAGGAGGATAAGGTGACATTTGACGAAATCCTTTTCTAATTTGACTTTGGCAAGTTAATTAAATCACAAGAGGCAAGATATACAGGAGGAACACAATCTCTGGAGTCACGAAAAGTCACATCAGCACAAAGCGTTGCCTTTTTAAATACTGTTCTTCTTCTACATCCTCATTAGTGGACATTCATGCCAGTAATAAATTAATGTAGGTTAAATATATATATATATATATATATATATATATATATATATATATATATATATATATATATATATATATATATATATATATATATATATATATATATATTTTAGATTTTGACATTTTTTTTTTCAAAAACATCAATATTTAATAATCTTTCCCTTAGCTGCTGGCAAAAAGAAAAATCAATAACTTATAATTCTGAGAAGTAGTCTTTTAATTGCAAGCAGGCAGAAGTCCTACCTTCTCCACTTTGGGTGCTAGAGCCCCCTGGGTGGGAGCGTGGGAGGGACCAGGAGAAGGCGGCTGCAGCGGACTGGCTGGCTCACCGTTGAGAAACACGGCAGAGACGTTGGGAGGTGTGAGACAGGAGAGAGGGGAGGAGAGGGGGAGGATGGGCCGTGAAGCCGGGGAGGAGAGCGGGGAGGGGCCTAAGCTGGGTCCTGGAGACACCATGGAGAGGGGACGAGCCGACTGGCCAGCGCAACGTGAGGGAGAGGAGTTCTGAGGACGCAGTGGGGAGATGGACACAGTGGGGCGCTCTGGACTTCCAGCAGGTGGACTATGGACTAAATAAAACAAAACAAATGCAAGGGTTACACTAAGATTGACTGAAATCAGGAAAGTAATGT
This sequence comes from Poecilia latipinna, assembly GCF_001443285.1. Taxonomy (NCBI): domain Eukaryota; kingdom Metazoa; phylum Chordata; class Actinopteri; order Cyprinodontiformes; family Poeciliidae; genus Poecilia; species Poecilia latipinna. The sequence goes on from NW_015112635.1 coordinate 723,986, forward strand.
TTGAAATAATCATTTTTTAATGATCTGACTAGTAATCTGCTGATACAATCATTATGAATGTATTACCTTTACATCAACCTTTATTACTTAATTCTATGGACATTTGCTATGCTTTTAGGTAAAAAGTGTTGTAGTGACCAACAATAGCAGGAAAACAAAAATAAGGTTTCAATTATATAGTCAAGAAAGGAAAAAAGAAAAAAAAATGAACTACCTCTAAAGCTAAGCAAATTTAGTTCAAAATATATCAGTGGAATAAAACCTTAGCATCATTCTACCAACATCATGGTTAAAAGCTGGTACAGTGCTTACAGTGCATTTTTTTCTGTTTTTTAGTTCATATTTAAATTCATCCAAACAAATTTGCAAAAAGGAAAACAAAGAACTACCAAAGATTCTCAGAAGCTGAGCCAACTGGTCGAAAGTGTCAGTTTCCTAGTCAAATTCCCTTATTATTGACATTCTTACAAACATCTTTAATTTAAAAGACAAATCTAAACCCTTAAATTGTAAAATCTTAAGTAGGTCACTCAAAAATAAAAATCCATATAAAGATAATGGCAAAAACAATTGAGTTTTCCAGCCACCTGCTCTGCTACACTGCAGCAGGCTACTAAAAAAATCCTTCATAGAGGTGAGCTGGTCATGTGATGAAACCACTAAATGCCAGAACTATGCACATACTAAATTTTGTAATCGAGACCAGATGTGTGTCCGTGTGTGTGTGTGTGTGTGAGGGAGAGAGAAAAAAGACACAAAGCAACAAGAGAAAAGGGAGGAAAAAAAGTGGAAAAAATCAGGGAGAAAAAAACGAGGAGCTCTGTCATTACGCCTCCATAAAACAAAAAGCACAGTGATGTCATTCGGCTATGTGCTTGTCAGTTTGTGAGTTCACTTGAGTGTGTGTACGAACGTGGGTGTGCACATGCCTGCGTGTGTGTGTGCGCGTGTTAATCTTGGCAGTGCTCTCTGAGTGTGTACTCTTCAGCCTTCCCAAAGAGACCTTCAGCATTATTTTCTCAGAGGGAGAAAGAAATGACACAAAGAGAAGGAGAGAAAGGGGTATTGAAGAGATGAATAGACTCCAAGTGGAAAGCAAGGTTGATATGATCTAGACCTTGTACTAGTGCAACAGTGTGAGTGTGTGTGTGCGTGTATATGTGAGTGTGACTGCTTGTAGCACAAATAGTAACACTGAAAGATCAGAGCACCGTGTTTCAGTGTTTTTCACATGTGGGGTTAGCTTGCATGTTTGCTTGGATAAAGTAACGCTGGAGTGTTGCTAAATCATCCTGTGCTGCAGCGTATTTCTCAAACATATTTTAAACAGATCGAGTCATATTAGTGTTATAAATGGTTCTCGGTGCATAAACGAGTGGGAAAACCTAAACTCAGTGTCTCCAATAAGTGCTAACACTTAAACAAATGTCCTGCCTTCTATTAACAAAGTATAGTTTAGTTTCCCTAACTCTTTTGGTGTCAAAGCACAACAACAAAGCCAGGCTCAGTGGAAGTGATTAATCGTATCACCTAATCGTAACTAAATAATTATGTTTCCTATGCATAAAATGAACTACTGACTTTGGCTTATTGATTTGGTTTTGCCACAAGAACTGTTTTTTCCATGTTATTCCTAAGCATAAAAAAGTACACTTCTTGCCAAATCTTAACACTGAAGTTTAGTTTCCTTAAAAGGATCTTTGTAGTTTCATTTCCTGTTAGCATAGATATTTACACATTCCTATTTGAGTAAATACAACTGAAATGATAAACTTAGAGCAGCCAGATACTTCACCTAAACCTAAACAAGAAGCTTTGCACACTACGCCTAACTTTAACAAAGAATTATTTGAATCATTTAGTTTCCTATAATTTAACGCCAACAAACGAGCAAATCTCGCCACGTGTATAAACAAAATCTAAATAGCAAATTATCTAAAAAAAAGTAGTTTCGATAATGGGCTGTGGAGAACCTGAATAGTAAACAACCTAGATTTATTCTTAAAACCTAAACTATCTCCATGGTCCAACCTTCAGAGTAATTTAATTTTCTTAGTTTGTGGCATTTACAACTGAGCATGAAGGTAATTTCAGGGAAACCAAAATAATTTATTGCCTAAAGTCAAACAAGAATCCTCATTGCCTGAACTCAGTAAAGTTGCTTGGTTTTCTGGCATTGGTTGGAGTTTAAACCGAACAAATAAGCCACTCAGATTAGGGATGCACAATATACTGCCATCACTAGTCTTGACTATTGTTAGTCATTTTTTAGCAAATTGGTCTCAGTCTCGAAAAGCAAAACCAGGCCAATTTCAATAATCACTGTTTGTCTTTATCTTGTTATTGTCGGAGTGTTTTGGGAGGCAGAGTGGTTGTCCATGTGGTATTTGTTTGGGCATGTGACAGAGATAATGAATCAGTGCAGGAATGTCAGTGGTGTGGTCATTCCTCCATGGTGTCACAACGGTAGGGGATAATAAATACAGATACATAAACATGCAGAAATATATTTTTGTTATATAAAAAAATACTGCTTATCAGCCATAACAGCAATATTTATATCGAACATCAATATCAGCTCAAGTTTTTATGTTGCTGCATTCCTAAATCAGGCTTGTTGCCCAACTCTGGGTTTCTTCTCTTTGCAAGTCAGTACATAAAGTCATCCATTTATTGTAGCAAAATGCTCACAGTCACTGTTATACAGATTTTTGATTAGCGACTGTAAAAATGAGAAACATTAAAAAAAAACAAAAAAAAAAACAAGACAAATGTACAAGAGAAAGACAATTAAAGAAAGAGGACGTTAACTGGACCTGTGCCTGCTATAGTAGGTACCTGGATTAATGACTGTTCGATATTCCATTATTTTCTAATCAAGAACAAAAGTGGGTAAAATGCTCCAATGTCCTAAATGATAAGGACTCTGCTGCTTGGAGTCAGTAGCCTGAGCTGAAACTGTGCAAACAGCATTAAAAAAAGACACATATTTAATTAATCTCTTTTACTTCTATCAATTTGTTAATTAAATATTCAGCAGGAAGAATCCCTTCTTCTTTGACATCTTTTCAGGAAACTTAATTATGCTGCAAATACACAAGTTGTTGTTCAGTTTATGAATGAAAAAGGTTCAATTTCTATCATTTTAATGTGTCCAAATGAATCGTGTGAATTAGATCCATCTAAAAACAGCTTTTGCACACTCAAACTGAAATTTGTTGATTTAAGTCAAAAATACACACCCTACGTGTTCGTGTTTCTGCTTACCCAGCTGCATTGACGTGCGGGCCTGATTGGCCACATGCTGGCTGGAACGCAGGCAGTTCTTCAGCTGGGCGGCGGCAGTTTGTGGCGAGGACGCGGGGCTGACACTGTTGACGCAGTTTGCTGAGGTCACGAGCGGAGTGGCGGGACGAGACGACGAGGGGCCGGGAGACCCGGGGGATGAAGGGTCTGAGATTTTACCCGCCGCTTGACTGCACCCACTTCCCCCTCCTCCGACTGGACTGGACAAACTCGAACCTCGAGGAGATGCAAGTCCAAATGGAGCCCTTCGAAAAAGAGACAGGAGGAACAAGTCGATTTATCAGTTGACCAAATGGTCTGTTTTTTGGATTTTTGTGTTCATTATGCTTTTAAAATCACATTCAAAATATATATTTTTTAAATTCAGCTACATATAAAACGTACCCACCAACATAAAATAAGTAAAATTAACATAATTGGACCTTCATATAGTATTTACTTAACTTGCGTGTCATCATGAAAATGGTAATTATACCACCTCAAGTGGCATTTAAGCAACCTACCAAACTGGATGTTTAAGATGACAGCCAAAACCCTTCATATAGAAATTATATTTGTAGTATTCTCATATATTGTATGTAAACAAATATATTTTTAGATTTGACAGATTTCTTAAACTTCACAGAAATGGATGAAGCTAACGAAAGGTCAATGATGATAATAAACGGGGTTTTTTTAAACCGTTTTAAAAAATGTGGTTTTCATATGTTCCTGGCTTTGATTAAAAAGCTCTTTAGTGCACCGTTTCTCAACTTTTTATTTACACAAATGGATATTACTCAGCTCATGAATAATGATGAGCGATAACAGGAGAAACAAGTAGGGAGGGATTTTTTCCATTTTACATACATTTGCACTAGAGTACAGCTAAAGAGTTGATAACAGTCTTAGATTCTAAACTTCACTATGTCCCCCTGGTCTGTGTGACATGTAATGGTAGCCAATCTTATTTCAATAAACAATACAACCTTATGTTGTATTACTATTATGTAGCTGCAGCAGTCTAGTTCTTATAGATATTCAGTACTAAAGGTATGGCCAGGTATTGCAGAAGTATAGGCATTGTCTGTTAGTGTTTCATGTCCGCTTACAACACCAGGACAAAAACAACACTTTTGAGTAAAAGTGTCTCCAACCGAGACAAATGTTACATAAAATCACATTAAAAACATGCAGTGGAAGGAGAGTTTTCCTTCCCTTTTTTGTTCCTATTCTACCAGCACTTTTTCTACTCGTGTCTCATATCTCATCATGAAATCATAGTGCCAGTTTCACCACCAGGCACTCCTACCTCAAAGCTCCATGCTATTTTTTTTTTTACCATCTTATTAATTCATTCTTTGTTTTATTGCTGCTGAATGCGGGTGCTGTGAAAAATAGCCAGATTTTTTATTTTTTTTGGCACCAGCAATCCGTGCCTAAGAAATACATTCATTGACATCAAGAGAGAAATGATCCAAGAATGAGTCCATGAGGAAAACATGCTAATTTGAAACAAAAAGGTTCCCTTTAAAAAAAAAAAAAAAAAAAAAAAAAAGGAAAAGAGAACTGAAGTGAGCTATTCTCATCTGATATTAAAATTTAGCTCAAAGCGCCACATTTTGCTGCAAGCATTGCCATAGGTACTCTCCTGCTTGTTGGGCACAAAATATTAACACGGATGCAGGTTTTAGTTCATGATAGCAGACTAGATGCTGCAAACAGTACTAGTAAGCTCTGTCAGTGAGTAATGTCACTATTATTGTCTGACTGGTGGATCAGCACGATGTAGTGTCCTGCTGCATCATATATGCTGCTGCAGGCTGCTCATGTTTCTGTCTGCAGAGTGCTGAATGGCAGAACGGTGAACTGAACATTATTGACGCAGCGGTATTCACACTCTTATGGCTTCCCATCGACTTCCCGTCAGACACATACAGAGTTATGGCTTTCTACGTGTGTGCATGCGAGTGTGTGTGTCTCAAACAAAAGACACAACTGAGTTATTCCCAGATTATTTGATTTCAGGTTCTGTATGGATATCAAATAGTCACTACATGCATCTGGTTCTTCCGCATGCTTGGCACAGAATGCTTCCAAAGGTCCCTACAGATGCTTTAACTCCAGTTTGTGACCATAAAAATGACAATAAATGTCTGCGGAAGACTGTGGTTGCTAGTAGTTCAAAGCCATTCATGTGTCCTTTTATGAAATCAGGCTGCCATGCACACAAATTTGCGCTTAAGTCTTTTTCTGTGTGTGAGCAATTTTGAAAGCCTCTCATTATCATACAGAGAAATTTCTGAGCTGCACTGCAGACAAAGGAGGGGGTAGTAAGGAGGGAGGAGTGGGAGGAGGAGAAGAGAGTATGCTTGCGTAAAAAATAACAAATTGCCTCTCATTTGATTATGCGTTCATCTTGCCTCGCTCTCTTTTTTCTCTCTCTGAGATTGCATAAGCGCCGAATGTGAAGCAACCATTCATACGCACTTGAGAAGTAAACCTGCTGTTCTGGCTGCAGTTTTCTCTCTTCGTATGATGGTTTTGTTTTTTTTTCCTCTTCTTCTTCTCCAAGCTGTATTGTTTTGTTTCAGCCATCTCCAATTTTACACTTCACAACCACATTTGATCTATCTCTATATCTATCCCTTTTCCCTGCGTTTTTCCTATTTACAACGACCGCCTTTAAATGTGTCACCTTTAAATAAAACACCTGAACTGCTCTTTAAGCTTGGATGTGTTATAATTCCTTGTAAAAGACAAGTCCTTACATTTTGAGAGGTTTCAATATAAAACTTCAATGGATTTTATTCTAATTTCTTGTGAATTGATCAAACTGGTCCAAGAACAACAGTAAACAGCAATTTTCAAGTCTTGCCAAAGACTGGATTTTAAGTTGGACTTAGATTTTGCCAGTCTAACTCAAGGACATACTTTGATCCAACATACAGCCAGAGCTACATTCCAGGTTAGCTCTGGCTGCATGTTTGGCATCCTTGTTTCTTGAGACTGAACCTCCAGCCCAGTGTCAAGCAGTCTGTGACAGGCTTTCTTCCAGTACTGCTCCATATTTAGTCCCATCTATCTGCTCATTAGTGAGTCATGTAGTTTTCTGACTATAACACCTTCATCACCCTTATCTTTCCAACAGAAGCTGTCTTTTTACCACTATTACAGATAGTGTGCTTTTCTAGTGCAAGACTGAGAGTTGTTCTTTTAACAGATTTTCCCTCAGCTGTGTCTCTTGATTACTGCTTTCCTAACCTTGCCTGTGAGTTTAGAAGAATGGCCATTTCTCGGTAGTTGTGGCATCTCTGTCCATTTCTACTGGATTTTATTTACAGGTATCACATCCAAATTGGCATTTCAGATTTTAACTGCAAATAATTCAAAACCCTTGAGTTATTTTCTTTCTAATTAACAAATATTTATCACTTTGTGTGGGCCAACCACGTATAAATCAAGCAAATTACATTAAAGTTTGTGGTTGTACCGTAGCAAAATGTATGCATTTTACAGCAATGATTTTACATTTTAAAACCAATTTTTCTTCAGGTATTTTTAATTAAACTTTTATGTGCCAAATCGTTGCACTGCTTTAATTTGTAGAATTCAGTTTTAAGTGGAATTACAACAAATATGAAAACAAACAAACAAACAAAAAAACAATAAGGAAAATTATTTGTCCAAGACCAATTTTAGTAATAGTCAGTTTCAGTAATTTTTTCTTCAATTCTTTTCAACAGATCATTCCCTCTCAAGACGGCCAAAATAATAAGAAATACTGAACATTAGGCATCAATTATCAAAACTATTTCTGTTTTATCTTTATATCATAAAGACAAAATATCGCTGCTGTTTTGTCTAACCTCCACTAACCTGGACACGGGAGTGACGTAGTTTCCTGGAAAGACTCCAGAGGCGGCAGTTCTTAGTGAGGTGCCTTTGAACCATCCATCCTGACACTTCTCTGTCACTCGGTACATCTCCCCCTTCCTTAGCTCCAGCTCGTCAGCTTTCTGGGGCTTGTAGGCGTATAGAGCTAAATATCTGGACAAGAAAGGCAGTAGGATGTAAATTTATTGTAAAATTGAGTAAAAACATTGAATTATTCATCAATGTTTGCAAATCTCTTAGCGGGCATCTGAAATCATGCATCTATATCTAATGATCTGATTAAAATCTAATTGCCAGAATTAAGAAAAACACATGCAAGCTTAAGCAATTTGTGGTATCATCAAGATGGCTCAAAGAAAACAGGAATATAATCTCCAAAAGGAAAAAAGAAATTGCTATTTTTGCCAACATCCAAAATAAGATGGGAAGTATTTGTTAATGAGTAAGTAATAATGTGAGCAAGGACTGTGCAACTAATTAAGCTAATTCAACTAAATCAACAAATTTTTATTCAGATTTTTGGCTCAAAAAGAAAAAAAAAATCACAAAAACGCTGAGAGATAATAGATTTGCACTGCCAGGCCAGCAGTGCAAATCTTCGGTAGCCTAGGGGCTTGGTTGGGGTTAATTACATAATTAGACAATTTTAAGGTGAAGGCCTACATTATCAAAAACAAAATTCAGAAAATTATAAATAGAAAAGCAAATTTTGGAGAAAATTTACATTTATCCCTCATAAGCACGATAAATGCAATGCATTTCTAAGCTTAGGGAGAAATTTTTTATTAATTTTCAGGATTTCAATCATGACCAAAATTAACATGACAGTAATTATTTTAGAAATCTTGCAGCTTTACAAGTACATTATTATCAATAGTTCATTGCAGACTTCAAAGTCAAGCAATTCAAGCTCACAGACAACTGAGCGCCACTTATTGTCTGTCTGTCCTGAATGACTTCGCCTTTGTGATGCTCACAAAGACATTCTCAGCCAGAACTGGATCTTTGTCAGCATACAAAGACAAACATTTTGGTTTGAACCTCCCACCAATTATTGTTCATTGTGATGAAATACTTCCTGTCTGTTGCTCAGATGTTCATGTGTTTTTAAATTGTTTTTTTTTATATATATTTTCCGTTAGAAAAGATAAAAATCAATTCTCAATGAATATACTTGGCAAATATGCTGGGGAAATAACTATATTTGGACTACTGTTGCATCCAAAAATCCATATTTACAGAACAACAGCAGAGGGTCATATTCTTCAACTTAGGTTAGGAGTGCAAGCTGTCTGTCTCCACTTAAAAATAACAAACCAATCCAGCATTCAGGTCATGTCTCTGTGTGTGTGATCACTTGAGGCTGACTGAATAGTTTTGCTTCCTGAATGGGAAGGCTTGCTATAAATGCATGCCTGATCAATAAGTGCTTGTTTACCGGTTCAGAAGATAAATGTAGTTCATATATATATATATTTATATTTATATACTTTTGTTCTTAGATGGATATGACTAAGTCAGTAATTGCCCCCTGTGTAAACATATAAATGAGCTCATGGACCTGTCTCCGGGAGACATTTATAGTCCATAGCGCCAGACTGGATGAGATCGCAGAGTAAACAAGCCATATATGTGCTACCTCCTCGTTACTATGGCAACAGATGTGGGGACTGTCTCCCGTCTCCCCTTGGCAACAGGAATAGTTGCCAGGTCAAGATGAAAACGTAGGACCTCATCAGTGGGACAAAGCCATTCTGTTTTGGTATGTGTGTGTGCAGGTGTGTGCGTGCGTGTACTTGTGTGTGTGTGTGCTTGTGTTCCTATTAAGCTACTGGGAAGGTGATATTATTAAAGCCGACAATGCTGCTGGATTTGAATCACATCCCGTCCGAACGATGGTGATGATGTTGTAGACTCACAGATCTCAGAGTCTGGGCTTTTATGTGTTCAGTGAAACAAACCCTGAAGCTAAATCTAAAAAAACACACCTTTGTTTATGATCATGAGAAGAGTTTGCAAGTGCTTGGTAAAAGTGTCTAATCAGCAAATGGGATTTAAATAGTATGACCTGATTTTTTTGTTTCTTTTGTGATAGTTTCTTACTCCCAGTTAAATCGGTTTTAAATTTAATTAATTAAATTAAAAAAAATGGGTTTGAAGTTATGGGTTTATTAATCAAGAGAAATACCCAAACCAAGCTGACTATATGTGAGTTTAAAGTCACAACAGTTGTGAAGAAATCACTTAAATAGAGAAGGTTAACAAATCTTGAAACGCAAAACATCATGCAATGATCTAAACAAACTCAAGAAGAGAATAAATTTGTTTCTGATTTTTCCCCAAACTATTGCTGAAGCCCAAGATTTAAAGAAAGAAATTCTGATGAAATGTAAGTTGTATTCTTTAAAAGTTGTGCACTTCTAAAGCATACTTCTGATGTAAAACTAACAGCACTACAGAAAAAGAAAGTTATCTCAAGATAATATGGCAGATGGCAGTGGCCTAGTCAAAGTCTAGACTTTAATCTCACTGAAATCCATTAACATGGTCTAACTAGGCTATTGTGCTTGAAAACCCCGAATTGTGGAGGAATTAACACAATTCTGTAAAGTTAAGGGGGCCAACATTCCTTCACAGTGCAGTAATAAACTCATTGCTTGATATTGGAAATGCCTGACAGCAGGTGGGTCTGACAAGGATGGCACTATAATAATTACATCTACAGTGGGCTGATAGATTTTCCAATAGAGCCAGGCCAGTTTATTTATTTTTTTCCCCTTAAAATGCTTTTGGCATTTACTTAGTTTCTCTTTGTCTGATAATACATTTAGTTTGATAATCTGAAATATCTAAATGGTGAATGACAAAAAAATATCTATGAACGGACAGGTACATTTTTACAATATATATAAGTCCGGACTTGAATTACAGAAACAAGATTACTTTTCAATCATATTAAGATGTGCCTAATTTAGTCCAGTGTGTCATTTCTTATCTCCACACTACTCCAAAAGTCTACCATCAACACTAGAAAAAAAAAACATGAACAGCCCGCTGTCAGAGTTCTTGGTGTCTTAATTTTTAGAAATGGTAAAGCTTGTTAAAAATCCAAGCCACACACAGCTTAGTGAACTGTGTTTTTCCTCTCTGAAGAGGGATTTCATCCTTGACCGGTGAAGGAGTAAATGTGGTTGCAGAGGTGGTGGAACATGGCCAATAGCTCTGGGCACAACAGAGTCAACATTTCTAACAATGTCAGGAAGTAGTTTGTGAAATCTTGCTTGTACATCTGGCACATATACAACGGGCAAGTGAGAAGAAGCCTTAAGTACTCACATGTTGAGCGGCAGCTGCACCTTGGCATGAGCCAACAGCTCAGAGGTAAGAGACGCCACTTTGGGGGGAAGCGGTATCCCCACTGAGGATGGAGAGGGACCTGGAGGAGATGCATCCTACAGGAAGATACAGCACACAGAAAAACATCGGTTTAATGTAAACTGTTACCTAAAAAATGTGCTTGTAGGCTTTTAAGCATCCTGGGAACTATTTACAAACAGCAAAAGCACTTTGAACTCAGTGAGAAATGCAGCCAGAAGCCATAACAGTAAAAGCGACATGACTCCAAACAGAAGCCTTCAAAGTGAGAAATGATTTTTTTTTTTTTCAGTTGAAACAAGTAGGTGACAGGGGATTCATTGCAAAATGCAGAGCAGCAGAGGAACTGATATGCTTTAGAAATGGTAATTTGCCCTTAGTTACAATCTCTTTATCTTATCTTTCTGTTTTTATACTTATTACCTTAGTTTGAATATGCATGCTTGTATTTACCTTTAGCGTACAGCTGGTATGCCACAATGTTCCCACCGTGGGACAACAAAGGATATTTATGTTCTATTCTATTCTAATGCTAAATTTTAAACCACCTACTCCTTGGTATCCTTACAGTTTTTTTTTTTATATTGAGAAACTATATATATTACAATAAAACAAACTATATTTAAAAGCATAACTTTATGATGCCAATAAAAGTCCCTGCCTTACACAGTGCCTGCCGTAAGTGTTCACACCTTGTCAACAGTTTTGCATTCGTTATGTTTCCTCTAATACCTAAAATCAAAGGCAACCAATGGCCATGTTCAGAAAAAGTTCAGTTTACTGCTTTTGTCAAATCCGTGCAGGAGACACACCAAACAGATAGCAGGTCAGATGGGTCTAGTGAGGTCAAAAATTGATATTTTGACCTACATGTAAAATTGCTGTGTGGCAGAAAGGTAACACTGCACACAACCTTGCTCACTGTGAAACACGGCGGGGGCAGTATTATACTTTGATCCCAGTTTTGATCTCACTAGATCCATCTGACCTGCTTTTTTCTCCAGTGGAGAGAGGCAAGTTGGTTAGTTAATTATAGATAATACTCGAAGAAAACCTGTTGGAGAGTGTGGAGTTACAATGAAATGGTTTGCATCAAAGTGTATTGAGAGTTGAAATCAGAGATTTACAGACCAATAAGATGCATACACATTTTTTTTTTCTCTCATTGTCTGAAGTTAAATCAGACCAAGTCTGTATAAACTTTTGAATTTGAAGAAGGTTAAAACAAATCTCTCAAAAATGTTCTTATTAGGTTTTCTGGCATTTAGCAAATACAAATAATTTTGGTGGTTCAAACTGACCTAAAACAACAGAAGCTTGGTTGGACTTAACTTCAGAAGAGCAAGAAAAAAAAAATGTTTTTTTTTAATTTTTTATTTGATGTATATAAATATCTGGTTTCAGCTGTATACCCTAGGTGTGTTCCCTTAGCTAATTTATGTTTTGTGCACATTCCAGTATGTGGAGATACCTGAATGCGAGCAGCTGCTCTGGGGTCAGAGGAGCTGATGAGGACCGGGTGTGAGATCTCCATGCTGTGTCTGTTGTTGAGCTGGGCAGCCCTCTGGCTGACAGAGAGCGCGGAGAAAGAATGGCGCTTCTTTGCGTTTTTCTTCCCTTCACCTCTCCTGTGGCCGGAGCCATTTCCATTAGACGGCGACGCACTGGGGGAGGGACCGGGAGTGCAGGGACCCAGGGGGGCTGGCTCAGAGCTGGGACCTGGTGCATTCGCTGGCATAGGTTTGTCAATCTCCATCAGCTGCTTTGCCGTTTCATTTAACTGAGAAGAGAAAAGGGCAGATGGGGATAAGAAACGGGGGTAGGAAGGGTTAAGAGAGAAGCAGCTCAGATGTTAGGTGTCAGACCTGAGTGGTTCGTGCACATCTCCAACATACACAAGAGTATTAATCTGACCTTTACTGGCTTGTTCTTGTTGGCAGCTGTTAAATTTTACAACATAATAATCATTTGCCATGACTAGCCTTGGCTGCTGTGGTGTAGCATCCTTGCACATAGGTCAAAATCCATTCCCACATTTTAGAAAAAATTATTTGCACAGGCAACTGTGCTTAAACGAAAAAGTCTTGCAGTGTGATTTGCTAATGTTTACAGTAGCCAGGTTACAGCAAATGCATATGAAACAAAATGCAGACGGTGAAGCCACCTGTATGAAGGAGGGGAAGGGGGTAAAATGTAATAATCTACCATTTGCCTGGAATTCATCAGGCTGCTATTAACTGCTGAAGGAAGTCACGGCATAAACAAATAAAACCAGATAAAATAGAGGAAGATGAAACAGGATCTTCACAACACCTGAAGCAGTGAAACACCTTGCTGCTTCTCAAATTTCACACTCGTTTGTTCTGTTTCTGCCCACATAGGTTTCTCGAGGTTATGAGCAGGAAGTGTAAGCATGCAGATGTGTTTCCAAGTGGCCAGAAGGCTCTCAAAGATCTCATATATAGGCCTAAGCCCTAGAGAGATGTCTGTTCACATGACTTCATCTTCTGCAACAGAAGCATTTTTCATTTTTTTCTTCACTTGGAGACTGAGAAAAATGATCAAATGTTATAGGTGGACATAAAGGTCTATCTCCAATATATCATTATATGTAAATTGTAACACTATTTTTACTAACTCACATTAACTGGCACACAGTTGAATCTCAATAAATTAGAATCTATTTGAAGATGTCTTATGCGTTTGTTTCTTTTAGTTTGACTTTTTAACAGCTAAATAAAACCCAGTGTGTAAGAAAATTATAATACTGTGTAGAACAAAAAAGGTTTTTAACTCAAAAATGTCAAATCATTGGAAAATATGTTCTTGCACTTCACAGCAGAGTTGACCGTCTGTATTTCGCAGGTGTTGGGGGTCACAGTCGCCCTCAAGCAACTTGTATTGTGTGACTCTACTCTTCAGATAGTGGCTCACAAAATACGGGGTAAAAATAACTGCCAATTTCAATAGTAAAACATGGTTATAATTTGCTGTGTTTCAACAGCAATGCATAGTTAAAATAGCTTCAGCAAGCTGGGGTTTTTATTTAATGTTGAAGTTTTTTCTAACATACAAGCTATTTATTCAGAGAGGTGATTGCAACAACATCTCATTAGTTCTCTGACAGTTTTTAAAACACCTTCAAGCTGAAGTGCACTCTGAAGTGCAAGGTGCTACATGAACTAAATTGGTACACAAGAGTTATCAATTTTGTCACTAGTATGACGTTTTCAACACTTATTACCAATGTAGACTATGTATGTATATCAACTCACACCTGACGTATGTGCAAGCTATATCCGTACTTGAAGTTAATATTCAGCTTAAGTGTGACCTTTCAGTTGTCTTACTCTTATATTAAGTTTATTTCACATAGGCTCACTGAAAATTTAAGCTATAAATAACGAGCCAGCGAAAAGAACTTTAACGCCACAACAACTTTACATTCCAATCATGTCTGCTTACCAGTCTTTAAACCCCTGAACAATCCCTTGAGAGAAAGTCAAGAGTTTCCTTCAATTTTTATTATCAGGTGTGTGTGTGTGTGTGTGTGTGTGTGTGTGTGTGTGTGTGTGTGTGTGTGTGTGTGGGGGGGTGTGTGTGTGTGTGTGTACGTACGAGTAAGAGTCAGTGTAAAAGGCTGTCTCGTCTGGGTTCAGTGTTGGCGATGTTGCATTTCCATATTAATAGAAATGCTAATCAAAGCCAAATCATATGGTAATGAGCATGATGGATTGACGTTGCAGATATAACTGAGATGTAACTCTCTTGAGGTTAACACAAACACACACACACACACATGTAAACCACATCAGACACACGCACACGCGCGCACACACAAAGGTCAATAAGGCCACATGTGATCTTTTAGAGTAACTTACAATCCAGTTTGAATCCCCCAATGCATCCAATAAGTATGTTGCAAACACACATGGGCCCTTGCATTTCCCCTCACACACGCACACACACACGGACACACACAAATCACTGATGTGTCAGTCTTTCTCTAGCTACTGATGTGCCTGTTATGGTGCAAAGCACATGAAGGAGTATGTCTGAGAAAGAGATTTTTACGTGGCTCTTCCTGCTGAATAAATAATCCAAGGTAATCCGTTTCTATGTGTTGAGAAGCTGCACCGATTTTTGTGTTGAGTGTTATCTCAACGTAATACTGTGATGAGCCGATGAGCGGATAGCTACGCTAAAAGGAAAATCCGGCAACAAACACGCACGCTTTTGCAACCAATCCCCTTCCTGAACAGATCCAGTGCCTTGAAAAAAGTATTGGTACCACTTGAACTGTGTATTTTAATCGCAGTATACATCCAGCAGCTCTGTGACAGCCTCAGATGTTTATTCGAAGACCAAGCAGACAGGTCAGGGAAAAAGCTATGAAGAGGTGTGAAATAAGATTAGGATATAAAACAATATCCCAAGGTTTGAACATCTCAAAGAGCACTGTTGACTTTAGCGAAAAAGCATGGCGCAAATGCAGATCTTCCAACTCCATGAATCAGGTCTTCCTGAGAGACGGGCAAGAAATCTAATATAAAAAAAAAAGTGATAAGTCTTGTTCACAGTTTGCCAAACAAGACTTATAAGGGGAAACATGTTGAACATGTCATCCTGAAAACATCATTCCCACAATAAAACCTGGTGGTGGCATTATCATTCTTTGAGATCGCATTTCATCGGTAGGAAAAAAGAAAACTAGATCAAACGTTTAAGAAGGATAAACTTGAGCATACAGTCTGAGCTGCAGCAGATTTAATATAAAGCAATCAACCGCTAGAATGTCCCAGTCAAAGTGCAGATTTCCAATCCTATTCAGAGTATGTGGCAAGACTTGAATAGTTAACTCTGAACATGTGCAAAGATGATCAACATAGCCCAAATGAACAAAAATTCTAACTACAAGAAATGTTGACTTAAGCAAATTTATGGTAAAACTTTACAATTTTTATTCATAAAAAAAACATCTAAACTAGATATCCTTCCACCTCAAAGTTCTACACTAATTTATGTTCATCATATAACATCCAATCCCCCTAAAAATCCACAGTTGCAACACAACGAAACTTGGAAAAAATATAAATATTTTTACAGCCTATTGCACAAAGAACTAAGACCTGAGTTCATGCAATACGAGTCCACATCAAAGGGAAAACAAAACCAAGCAAGCATGTCCCAAGCTAATTTCCAGTCAGTATGAATCAGCCGAAAAGCCACAGCCCCTGAACACAAACCCACCTACGCTAACCTTGCTTCTTTTACAGATCTCCTAAACTTATACAACAGGATCCAACCCACTCACTACACCTACCCAAACACCAGGTCCAGCAGACGCAGCTATACCTTTACACATGCATTAACAAACTGGGACACCCTGAACTCAAACCAAGTTCACACTCAATATATCCACCTACTCTCATAACTAAATCAAAGTAATCTCAAATTCAATTGTACAAAGCCTGCAGCTAGATAATTTAATTCATTACTGTCCTTTCCTCCTTATCCCTTCGTGTTTGTATCTACAGGTAAGTTAAGACGCAGGGCTACCTACTATTACAGAAGCTTTCAATGTGTCTTCATGCAGTAATTATTTTTACAGTATGCTCTCTTACCAGAAATAACAAAGGATAATTCCGACACAGTCTACATGCATCGTTTAGTCCACGTTAGACATGCTCACAGCTATGCAGCTGTTTAGGACGTCTCATATTTCAAATAGCTTTGGTTCATTTGAAGATGGTTACTGGCACTGCATCTAATTTCAATGCAACCTTTGCGCTGTCAAATGAGCTAACCTAATGCAGAGGATTACCACAAGAACCACAACAAAAACCATCAGTCGTCCATGTGTGTGGCTGGGCTGGTCAACAGAATACATATAAATAAGCTATAGAAGAAAACAAGGGTAACATTTTTCCAATTAAACAACTATTCGTCTAAGAACAAAATGGAAATAGCTCTATGTGGCATAGCAATTGAGACCTTTCAGCAGTTTTAGCAAAATTTGTTGAGGCAACTGAGGCTTAATGCNAAAAAAAAATATTTATATAAAAGTGACATACTGCAGCTTTAATTTCACTCAGGAGAGAACAGGTCAGGAGGGTCGTGGGTTAGAGCTTCTGCTCACTCACTCATCTGTTAAGTGGCACAGGGAACAAGTTAAATATACGAGTTGGTAATTTTTTTCCTTAATTCATTAAATGCTAGTGAAAATGAGGCAAACAGTAGTCTGTAGCTAAGCTAATTATGCTAAATGGTTGATCTCATACAGCCTACCCACCTCTCGGAGAAAAACTGGGTTATAAATTAACACTCTTGCCTTTTTCTCTCTCTCCCTCTCTTTTTGTTTGAAAACCTGATTTTATAACTTTTCTTAGCAGCATAGTAACTGCCACAGTCACTGCTGTATTCAGCTGCATCTTCTACTGACTGTAGCTGCATATGTCACTGTTAAGCGCTCCAAGCAGGAACGAATCATTTAACGTAGATAGGGGGTTCAGGGCAAAATCGGGTGTGTGTTTTTTGGTCTGGGAGGGGCAACATTAAATTTTTACTGCTAAAAACAGCCTTTTGAAAATACAATATGATACAATATGATAAATTTTGCATTTGACAGGACCCCAATTTTTTTATTTTATGTCTGTGAACAAAATATAAATAATTAAATTGTGGAGGCCCCCCCTGCTGGTCAGGGCCCCTAGAATCGCCATCACTTTTCACCCCTTTACCGTGCCTCCGGCCCCTGGGCAACTTGAACCCAAGTTGCTACCAATCTGATCAGAATTTTGGTTCAACCATATCAACTGCATGCCAGTGTCTTGCTAGGCAAGCTAATGGTTCTGTTCTGAGCAGCCACCAACATCTTCCCTCCAACTTCAGGCTTCAGGACAGATTTCCTCAGATCACCTCCAGGAGTTATTTGGGAGACTTGTAGCAGCGTTTAACAGTGTGACGTCCAGCCCTGCTGTGAGTCAGTGAAAGAGATGTGGATTTCACCCCTTAATGCAAAGATTTATTAAGTCTAGCAAAAAAACTTCATGAAATCGGCAGCATTTTTTACAGTATGACAACACAAAAACTGCTTCAGCATTAACTAGGGCTATTCTGGTAGTTTTCTGGCTGACCTGTCAATTCCTATATTGACCAATACCAATATTTTTGTCTGAAAAGTCACTAACTATAGCAATCAAGTGGCTAAGTTGGCACATGCAGATGTCTGTCAGTCAGCAATCTCACTGTAGAGCAGAAGAGGACAGTGGCTGATTTTCAAAACTTTGTGAGGAAGATAAGATCGGTGGATAAGATCACTTTGCCATGTATTGGGTGATCTCCTAAAATTACAGAAGTTGGGGAAGATGAATTGGTGATAAGATTCAAGGCAACCAAAAGAACTGTAGAACTCACTGATTCTACGGCACTGACACAATAAGGACCACTCTCTCTGTCAACAATACAACCAGTCATGTGAAAAACTTAGGACACCCTGAAACAGTGATTATTTTTAGAACATATTTGGCCACACTAGATTTTCATATCAATTTTAACTATACTCAGACCTTCAATGACAAAATGAAACTTTTTAACCTGAAGCAAATACATGAATCTTTCAAAATGTCTTCTCAAAATCATTCAGTATGCCTCTCGATTACTTTATCTGAAATAGTCTCCAGAAACATGATAATGATGGGATTCAAATTTCTGTGTTTCTTCCCGCTCAGAATACAGCATCTGCTTCCTCTATTTAGTTTTCCTGTCCTGGACACATCTGACCAATTAAATGGACTAAATGTCCTCGTAGTTTGTAGTGACAATCATTGATTCACGTGGAGATTTCTATATGTGGAAAAAATTCGAACCACTGAAAAACGCAACAAGCCAAACTGAACAACTGAGTAAAACCACAGTCAAACTATAGGTAGACATTTAGTAGCAGTTGCAACTAAATGTTAACACAGTTAAGATTCAGACTTAACTGAATGTTTAAGTCTGAAATGTCCACCACCCAAAACTAAAAACATGTTTTCACTGGACCTACAGGAACTTCTTCTAAATGTTGAAATCAAAGTCCATGTCTGTCCAATCATAAAGAAGCTGAATAAGTTGAACCTTCCTGGGTGGTGTGCAAGGAGGAAACTTTGAATGTCCAAGGTAAACGTTAAGGTCACCCTGACATTCACCAGAATGTAGACAAGGACCAGGGCCTCTGGAATAAAGGTCTTTGGACAGATAAGTCTAAATGTAATAATCTGGACACCAGAACAGAGGATATGTTTGGTATAAATCAAATACAGAACCTCCAGTAAAGCATGGAGGTGGGGGTGTCATGGTTTGGAGATGCTTTGATGCAGCAGGACCTGGCCAGCTCATCATCAGAATCCAATATGTAGTGTGTATCAGAGGGTTAGGGTTAAAATGTGAGACCATCCATAAAAAAGTGACCTAAAATGTCCCAGTAAAAATAGGAAAGTAATGAAATTAAATCAAAGTTCAGCTCCTAATCTGATTGTGATGCTGTGGGATGACTTAAAACAAGGTGAATGTAGAATTAACTAATCAAACATCTCATATCTGAAAGTGAGGAGAGGGACAAGCTGACTTCAGACTGATGTCAGAGACTGGTAGGCATCAAGAAGAAGCTCAACCAAACCGGGTAAGACCAGCAATCATGGGGTTCGAAGTTTTACTCAGCTAGAAAGCTCAGTTTTGTTTAAAGAGCAATTATGCCCATTTTTACTCAGAGATAAAGACAATAATGAACAGATCTTGATATTGAAACATTTTTAATGAAGACAGCAATGTTTAATGAGTTGTCCTATGTTTTTCCACAAGTCTGTAAATATAAAAACTTTTCATTGTGTTGGTGAAATGGTGCGATAGCTTTGTCTGGCCAAAATTCTCTCATTCAGATTCAGCCTTCCAACCAATGAACAGGTCAACCTTAGCAGAGCATTTACATACACATACTTTGCTTTATAGCAATTACCTAATCTGACAATATGGGCAAAAATCTGGAGTTGGAAGGCTTCCATAAGAACAGCAGCTTCCCAAATACACAGACACACTATATTTAGTCATGTATACTCCCTCAAACACAAGTCTCCACAGCAGCATGCGAGCACAACCACAGCAGTTTATTTTCCCATTGTTGCTATAGAAACTGAAAGACTGCCAAGCTCCCTGGCTCTTGTCTTCGCTGTGTGCTACACTCTTATTTCAAGGCACTGTGAGTTTTTGTCCAAAGGTAGTGAGGCATTCTGAATCAGTCCAGAAATGTAAAGAAAAATCTCAAAAATATGCTAAACAATTCTAGAAGTACTTTCAAGGCTCTCTCCTTTGTGAGCAAATTGATGTTTAAATTAGAGCTGAAATAATTTGTTGGATTACTCATAATGAATCAATTATTAAGATTATTGTCAACTCATTTAAAATTTGACTAATCGTTAACTGGACTATATAGATTCAAAAAACTGGTGTGCTTATGAATATTAATGAGCTAATGTGACTTGATATGCGATCAGTGTCACTCGGATGGAGTGTAGGACGTGGGGTAGTGATCTCTGTGGTAAACAGCCTGTACTTGTACAGGCTGTTTACACAAACCACTGTGGTGTAGCCATCCAGAGGGAGAAGCAGCACTGGTTACACAGGCCTCCACCCTGGCGGTGGTGCTGTGCTAGCGTGTTGCTCCATCCTGACTTCATCCAAGAACATCTGGATAGAGTTTAGTCATGGAATTGTCATGGGAGTGTGCTGTGAATTTACAGTGTGGTGAAGGCAAGGGAGAGAATCTCAGAGACCCACTACAGTCTTTTCCTCCAGTGTATTCTATGCCTGGCAGGCTGCCAGGTTTTAGTTGCCCCCCAGCCAGTCTAAGCGTTGCTCGTTTTAAAAAAAGAAAAAAAAAGAAAAAGAAAAACAATAGTTTGAAGACTACCTGCGTCTTTGGTGCACTGAGCATTTCACCGGCAGAGCAGAACCATTCCTGAAAGACTGGTTTTTAGTAGGTGTGCACTGATTGCTGTTTTCTGGACTGTGGTTGATTTTTAACATAAGATCAGGGGATAATATCGGCTTCACATGCGAGTTTTGGCCAATTGCTGATCTCCCAAAATTAATGAAATCAGCTCGCCAATGAATTTGTGCACCTCTAGTTTATAGTTGATGCATTGAACAGGGTACAAAGCCGGCACCAATCAGACCGTTGGCACCATCTTTCACTCAAACTGGATGATTTGGAAGAGAAGCTGTACCTGTTTTGGCATTTCTCCTAACTCCCTGTGAGGATCATGTTTCTTCAGAGCATACTGCACCAAGGTAGGCACCAAGTTTAAAAGCCACAGCGTTTCCTCTGCTTGCGCAAGCTCAATGTAAACTGCAAATATAACCTATAGTCATGCTTTCACAGGTGATCATTGAGAGTGCCATGGAGTGAGAATGATATATCTTTGTGAACAAAGAACTATTTATGTGCGTTTACATCTCACATATGCTGCCCAGTGTGTGGCTCTGTGTTTGCAGTGAAATTTGATTAAAGTTTATGTATGTGTTCCCACTCAGTCGGTGTGTTAGTGGTTCAGCCTGTGGAGGAATTGTAGCGCTCACCTGGTAGTCATCCAGCTTGCTGGTTTTTGCTTTTTTATTATTTTTTGCAGCGCGACAATGCATCAAACTGTGCCATATCAAATGTCTTCTCTACCTCTGTTCTACTCCACTCAGGCAGAGCAGCTACGCGCAGCCGAGAGGAAATCAGAAAAACACGTCCCATAAAACCCGGGCAACTAAAACAAATCGTCTCTGTGGCGCTTATTGAAAACTCAGTCACGAAATGGAAAAGCTTGATTTCTACTAGTGCCTCATAAATTAAATGTCCAGTTTTCTCTCTCATCCAGCAGAGAGATGCCAGTGCAGTGGATTTAGCTCCTCATGCAGGGCCAGTCCAATGTTCTATGAGGCCTTGAGCAGAATAAGGGCCCCTCTTCCTGCTGAGAACATCAGCACCACTAACAGTGTTTCATACAGACTGAATGGAATCTGGGAGAGGGGGTCTAGTTTAATTAGCCGAGCTTAAAAGCAATCAGTGACAACTGTAATTTGTCGAGATGTATTTGTGAATAAATAAAACTCAAACTCAAAGATTAAACTCACAGAATCAGATTGTAGCTATGGTAACAAAACAATGTGACTATTAAGATTGTTCTTTGCACTTTTGCAAAGTAAACTTGTCTGCTCCTTTATATCTTAAATTTAAATGTTAAACAATTTAAAACCTTTTAAATCATCTATACTGGAATCATGAAATCAAATTTAATATCAATGTAATTCTCAATAAAAATTTATTTTTTTTGGTTTGTTGTTTTTACATTTGTACATTGGTTTGCTAATTTACTGGAAGACACTGTCGGCAAAGTCTTCTGGTAACAATTAATTACCCTGTAAAATTTTACATTTTATGCCAACTTAACATTTTTAATACAAAAACATGGTGCCCGACCACCAGGCTTAGCACATTTTCTGGAGGAAGCCCAGCACTAAACTCTGAAAAGCCTGATTTGGTGAGCAAAACAGCAGCATGTCTGTATGGGTCGAATGGTTCGAGAAATTCAAAGGCTTTACTGACATAAAACTCAGCCTCTGGTGATTTTTTTAACCCTCAGAGAGGACTGTAAGAAATGGAGACTATCCCTAAAGCAAACTCTCCACATGCAAAAATCCTGAAGACCAAAACATGACCTTATAATATATTATAAAGTAATTATAATACACTACTTTATGTCTTTAAAATGTATTTCTCCTCAAAGTCTGCTTCTGCAGACTTTGTAACTGTATGAAGAGAATCAGACATTCCTGCAGGATAATTACAAAGCTACGCCCATGTTTGGTGAAGCACTCTGAACACGACACAAGCCAACTGTCACTATGCTACATCAGTACAGAAAGACTGCAGCACATAATTTCCTTAAACCCTCAGAAAAAAAACAACAAATAAAAAAAAATGCTTCAAAACTTTCTTAAACTCTACAAACCAAAATGTCAGATGTTTGAAAAAAGATTTCTCCTTAACTTTAAACTTGGGGCCCCTACCTCATACTAACTCAATCTTTCTGTACCTCACCCACATCTTCACCCTATATGCAGCTGAAAAAATAGCCCCAGTGTGTTCTGATGGGCCTCAAGTTGGGGCTCTGGGTCAGTTTCACTAGTTTCCTGACATCGAACACCACAAACAGTCAGTTTTAGGGAGGGAAGCATGGAGCAGAAGGAAACAGAAAAAAACACACACAAAAAAGAACAGAATGAAACACTCAGAGGGAGAAGAGATGGGGGAGGGGTCCAGTCTCTGCCATGGTGAGCTCACAGCATCTGGTTTGAACTTGACAAATAAGAATTTCATTATTTGACTCTCCCCTAAAAGCACTGAGTGGATTGTTTTTGAAGTGCTGCTGAATCAAAAGGGAGTAGTTAGAGAAAATTCCTCTATGGGAGAATAACCAACATAGAGTCATATGTGGTGAATTAGATGTGTTCTGTTGAGGCTTGTTTGTCAGTCTGAGAGCACCTTTTGAAAATAAAAAACCATAACCAAGTCTTAAACAACCTTCCTAAATATGTATTGTATTTTGTATGAGTTTCAGCCTCTGAAATTAGAGACAAACATTAATGAACTTTTTCAGAATATCAGGGTTTCCCTCAGTGTGTGATAGGCCTGGCGGGCCGCCATGCTATACGTGCACAAGTGCACATTTAGAGGTGCGCGCTGAGAGTGCAGTGAGAATGATATATCTTTGTGAACAAATCATTATGTGCGGCATGTGTGTTTACGTCTCAAAATGTTGACTCTGTGTCTGCAGTGATAAAGTTTGAGTTCCCGGTTAGCCGGTGCATTAGTGGACTGGTGGTTCAGACCGTGGAGGAGCTTTTGTGCTCACCTCGTGACCAGCAGAGCGTGCCAGTTTGTTTTATTTTATTTTTTGCAGCGACACAATGCATATCAAATGCTTTGTCAACTTAAAGTCAGGTAAAATTGCTGCGTGGCCGCGCAAAGATCAGAACAACTTGTCCCGTAGATTGTTTGGGCAACCAAAACAGTTTCTGTGGCGCTTATTAAAAACTCAATACAAATAGAACACCAGGTATCTCTCCCTCCCTTCTTTGGGAATCATTGAAGGCTTTTATTAGGGGAGAGATCATTTCTTTTATTCATTTCGAGAATAAATTAAGGAATGAGAAGTTGAATACACTAAGACGACAAATTGTGCAACTTGATAAAATGTACGCGGCCTGTGCTTCCCCAAATGTGTATAAAGAGCGTCTTTCATTACAATCCGAATTTGATATACTCATGACCCACCGCACTACAGAACTTATGTTGCGGTCCGGGGCACAGTTTTTCGAACACGGTGATAAGGCTAGCAAATTGTTAGCACACCAAATCCGCCAGGTGTCTGCATCGCGTCAGATTATCAAGATTCAAACAGACACAGGTGTGACAACAGATCCCTGTCAGATTAACCTTGCTTTTGAGAATTTTTATAGGTTATTGTATTCATCTGAATCCACATCCACGGATGCTGACTTGGATAATTTTTTTGCCAAATTGGAAGTGCCTACTGTTGATCAGGAAACGGCGGTTAACCTGGGTAGACCTATTACCTTGTCAGAACTTAACGCAGCTATGCGATCTCTTCAGGGAGGAAAATGCCCAGGCCCTGATGGGTACCCCTCTGAGTTTTATAAAGCGTTTTGGGATAAACTTGCACCACTCTTATTAGAAATGTATAATGATGCTTTTGTTGTTGGAGCCCTGCCCGAGACTCTTAATCAGGCCACCATCTCTCTTCTTTTGAAAAAAGCCAAAGACCCTCTTTGTTGTTCATCCTATAGTCCTATAAGCCTTTTAAATGTCGACTTTAAACTGTTATCGAAAGTTTTAGCTATGCGTCTTGAGTGTGTTTTGCCTACAGTAGTTCACTCAGACCAGACCGGGTTTGTTCGAAATAGACATTCTTTCTCTAATATTAGGAGGCTTTTTAATGTTATTTACAATGACTCATTCCGTAGCAATCCCGAAGCCTTGATCTCTCTCGATGCTGAAAAGGCTTTTGACCGAGTTGATTGGTCTTGCCTCTTTTATATTGTCAAAAAGTTTGGTTTCGGTGAAGCTTTTCTGACTTGGATTAAGTTGCTTTATTCTAACCCACAGGTCTCGGTTAGGACTAATAATACTCGGTCAGAGTACTTCCTCCTTCATCGCTCTACAAGACAGGGCTGTCCATTGAGTCCCCTTTTATTTGCCCTGGCTATTGAGCCGCTTGCCATCATGCTTCGTTCGAGTCCAACTATTGTGGGCATACGACGTCATAGTTTGGAAGTTAAGGTCTCACTTTACGCTGATGACTTACTTTTATACGTTTCAGATCTGCACAACTCTATTCCGGCTGCTTTGCACCTGCTTTCAGACTTTGGCCGGTTATCTGGGTATAAGCTGAACCTGGGTAAAAGTGAATTGTTTCCTATTAACTCAGCGGCTAAGGCTCTTCCACTGCATGGCTTTCCTTTCAAAGTAGCCAATGACAGTTTTACATATCTTGGAATTCGAGTTACGCATAGGTATGAGGACTTATTTAATGCTAACTTCTCTCCCTTGCTGTTGAAAGTTAAAGAAGACTTTGGGCGCTGGTCCTTACTTAAACTATCTCTGGTAGCTCAAATTAACTGTGTCAAAATGAATGTTCTCCCCAGTTTTTTGTATCTTTTTCAATGTGTCCCACTTTTTTTAACTAAATCCTTTTTTGGTCGGGTAGATTCTCTTGTTTCAGATTTTCTCTGGGAGGGGAAGGTCCCTAGACTGTCTAGACAATATTTACAGAGACCTAAGCCACTTGGGGGGATGGCCTTACCGAACTTCAGATACTACTATTGGGCTTCCAATATTGGGGTTTTAACAGCTTGGCTTCGTTGTGGCTCATCCTCTCCCGACTGGCTTGTAATGGAGACGAATTCGGCAAAACCTGTGTCTCTCGCAGCTCTATTGTATTCACCAATTAAATCTTCGACTGTTGCTTACACAAAGAATAGCGTAGTTAAAACCTCTCTTAAGATTTGGACTCAATTTCGGCGTTATTTTGGTCTACAACTCCTTTCTCCATATGCTCCTATCGCAAACAATCATGTCTTTTCTCCCTCTCTCACAGACAAAACTTTTGTGATTTGGTCAAACCTTGGCATTCAGACCTTTAGGGATTTATTTATTGATGGTGTCTTTGCTACCTTTCAACATCTCTCTGCCAAATTTACTCTTCCATCTCGAGATTATTTCAGATTTTTACAGGTGCGCAGCTTTGTTCATAGTAATTTCCCCACTTTTCCTAGGCTGCCTGCGGACTCTGTCCTTGACTCCTTGTTTTTGCCCATTCCTAGGCTGAAAGGATCTATTTCAATTCTTTATACCCGCATAGCCTCGATCCGCTCTAAGTCTTTAAGCTCAATCAAGGCCCTCTGGGAGGAGGATATAGGAGAGGCTATTCCTGATGAGCTTTGGTCACGTATCTTAATACGGGTACATAAATCTTCTATATGTGCTAGGCACTGCCTTCTTCAATGCAAGCTTGTGCACCGCGTTTACTATACCAGGGCTCGTCTGTCAAAATTTTATAGCACTGTTTCCCCAGTTTGTGATAGGTGCCAACAGTCTCCTGCAAACCTTATACACATGTTTTGGTTGTGCCCCCAGCTCAAGAGTTTTTGGACAGAGATATTTGTTGTTATATCAGACGTGGTTGGCAGAAAAATTGATCCCAACCCCCAGAGTGTTTTGTTTGGGGTGTTTTCAGTGCCATCTCCTTTGTCCTCTTCCCAAGAAAATTCTTTATCCTTTATGACCATTATTGCAAGGAGGATAATTCTTCTTAAATGGAAATCATCACAACCTCCCTCCTTTATACATTGGTTGAGAGATATTGTTTATTTTCTTAAACTTGAGAAAATTAGGATGTCACTATGGGGTTCCTCTGACAAATTTGCAGAAATCTGGCAGCCATTACTACGATTGGTTGGTCAAGTTAATTTTCATTCTGTCCCAGTCTACTCCTTTGTGTATGTATTTGTCTGCTCATCCTGTGTCCTTTCTCTCGGATTTTCCCTTTCTTATGGTTCCATATTTACTTTCCTGGGCACAAAATGTACTTTTTTTTAGGTATGGCAGAATGCATCTTAATTTTATTTATTTCAAGACATTTTTTTTGTTCTTTTCCTTATGACTTTTTCTTATTGCCTGGGAGTGATTGGAGGTCGTTTTGTTCTGTTTTTTGTTTTTTTTTGTTTGTTTTGTTCTTTTAACTTAAGGGAATTGTATGGTTTGTTTTATATGTATCATATTGTAATTGTATGGCTATGCAATTCCTGTTAAAATCCAAATAAACAAAGTTTGAAAAAAAAAAAACTCAATAGACATAAAATGGAAGAGCAACTAAAGCCACATAAATTAAATCTCCCGATTGTCCCACATCCAGCAGCAGAGATCCCAGTGCAGTGAGTCTAGCTCATCATGCAGGGCCGGTCCAATGTTGAATGAGGCCTTGAGCTGAATTTAATTAAGGGGCCCCTCTTGCTGCAAACAACAGCACCACCAACAGCATTTCACTGGTTTAAGTGAAATCTGGGTGACGGGGCCTAGTTTAATTGACCGAGCAGTCAAATGTAATTGTAGTTTACTAAGATGTATTAATGAACAACTACAACTCAAAGATTATACTGACAGCACCAGATTGTTGCTATGGTAACAAAACAATCTAACTATGAAGATTGTTCTTTGTACGGAGCCCTCTAGAGGACATGGGGAAAGTTTTTTTCTTTTGCGTTCCCTCGCAATATGCTTACTGCAATATTTGCTGTTCTATTTTGTATACAGTCACAAATGTCAATTTAAAATGTCAAATGTATACACATTTAAAAAGGCTCAGTGAAAGAGCACCAAAGAGTTTATTCTTAACTCTTTGGTGCACAAACTTGCACAAAATTGATTGAAAATCAATTTATTCACTGCATGTTTATGTCTGTGTAAGGCTGAGATGGAACTGCACATGATCATTCAGACTATCAATACAAAAGAGACACAATCAAAACTGTGAGATGACTTATTACCCTGCGATAATAACTCAAAAATAGTTAGGATGCATTTTTTTCTTTCCTACTTATGGAAAGTTTGTGTTTATATCATAGGTGTGTGGTGTATTTCTGTCATAAAGGAAAAGATAAAACTTCAGATATTTCACAACGAGATATTAAGATATATGGAAAAACCTCACAAAAACCTTACATTATAGCAGAAAGTATAATGCCCACCTTAAGAAAGGCTTACAGTATTCAATTATGACGCATGAACTGATTAGTACATTATTGCGCAAAAGAAAAAAAATTCCCTGTTCCCTAGAGGGCTCCGTATCTTTGAACTTCTACAAAGTAAACTTGCCAGCTCATTAAAATCTTAAATTTAAATGTTAAACAATTTAAAATCTTTTAATTAATCTATTTTAATTAATCTATGCTAAAACCATTCAATACAATTTAACAGCATTGATATTCTCTTAATTCATTTATGCCTTGGGCTGGTTCTAAATGTGATCAACATTACATTATGTTTTTAGATCCACTAACTGATGACTTCATTTGGATTTAACATGAGTGCAAATAATTGATATTTATTTTAATTGTATTTTTAAAACTATAATTGTGGGTGTTAGTATTGTCGGCAATGTCTTCTGGTACATATGCTGTTTCCTGTCAATGTAGCTCCTGTCAATGTAGCATCTTTTAATACCAAACCCTGGTGATCTGCCAAGGTGCCCCGACCGCCGGACTTAGCACGTTTTCTGGGGGAAACCCTGGAATGTGATAATTTCATTTCATCAAATTCTTAATAAGTTAAATATGAAATAAAAATGGAATATGGAATAACATTTACTCCCTCTCAATGTATTTTTTTATTTTTATAGCTATATTTTTATTGGTAAAGACAAATTGACATAATGCATGCATGTTGCAATCATGTTTATAAATTTGGTGCTAATCAGCTTCTGATGCTGCTAAGCATTTCTCAAGTTACACCTGTATTCATTTCTTTTTGTTGTTGTTTTTTGTCCTGGTTTTTAACCACAGATTCAACAAACAAGAATTATTTTCTTCCTCTGGCATCATGGAAGAAACCCTGGACATTAGCCAAGCAGATAAGAGCTCCAGTAAATAAGTTCAACAATGTCTATGAAACATGTTGTGTCTCAAAGTTTTATTGGGCCAACAGAGGTCGACCGCCTGGAACAACGATCACGCCTGAGTTGCAGACGGATCAGAACGACTGATTCCCTCACAAAAACTAAATACAACTGAAGGAGGTGATTTGGAGGCTGGCTTCAGTGTAGAAACACCTGGTTGGAAGGTGATCAAACACTTCATGCAATAAAATACAAATTATTATTTTATTTATTTAATTACACACACACACACATCTATATATATCTATATATATAGATATATAGATATATATAGATGTGTGTGTGTGTGTACAAATTATACAATCAGTGGCGCAACTACACATTATTCAGGTGGATGCGAAAACATAAACCGCCCTCGTAACACCGAGGTAAAACTTGCCACATTTACCTCGTTACGTACGCGAGGAGAAGGAGCGTAAGGCGCGCTGAAGTGTATAGGAAAACATAATCGGCGCGCCGCCCTCTCCACACGGGGTTTTGACGCCCCCTCTGGTGCTGCGCCCCTATGCGTTGCATGCGCTGCATACCCACTTTTTGCGCCACTAACTACATGTATCTTAGCAAAGACTTAAAAATGTTTTTTATTCCGTTCAGGTTTTATTTGGAGGAGAAATAAAAACTAGGGGTGCACCGATTTATCAGTGCCGATTTCCTTAATTTTGGGAGATCGGTGATCGACTGATTTATAGGTATGAAGCCGATCTTATCCACTGATCTTATCTAGCTTGGCAAATGTCTAAGAATCAGACCGGCCCACCAAGTTATGTCTGCAAGTTTACAATTAACAATAGTGATTCCACTGTTGCCAACTCAACAGCTTTCTTGTTATATTAAACAACATTTCAGGACCAACAAAAAGACAAAAAAAAAATTGATATCGGCCAAAATCGGCAGGTAAGCGGCGATCGGCCAGAACAGGATGGTCAGGGTTGTTCATAATTTTCTTGATTTTTATGAAGAATCCTTCTTTGCATCATGATCTCCAGAAGTTCCAAGTCAGAAAACCAGCACGTCAAAATGCATCAACACGACGAATGTAATATGACATTAAAACATTGCCATACTTGACGGAGTTTGGCTATATCGAGGCTCACTGCAGTTAAAAAAAAAAAAAAAAAAAAAAAAAAAAAAAAAAAAAATTGGGGGGGCAAAGGGGGGGGAAAAAGCGGGGAAACACCACCCCCCCCCGGTTTACATTA